>NW_024060475.1:177998-223479 GCF_016432855.1 Salvelinus namaycush | reverse complement strand
ACGTAGAGTGGGTTAGGGTAGTAGAGTTAGATCACTGTAGAGTGGGTTAGGGTAGTAGAGTTAGATCACGTAGAGTGGGTTAGGGTAGTAAGAGGTAGATCATGTAGAGTGGGTTAGGGTAGTAGAGTTAGATCATGTAGAGTGGGTTAGGGTAGTAGAGGTAGATCATGTAGAGTGGGTTAGTAACAGAGTTAGATCATGTAGAGTGGGTTAGGGTAGTAGAGTTAGATCATGTAGAGTGGGTTAGGGTAGTAGAGGTAGATCATGTAGAGTGGGTTAGGGTGGTAGAGTTAGATCATGTAGAGTGGGTTAGGGTAGTAGAGGTAGATCATGTAGAGTGGGTTAGGGTAGTAGAGTTAGATCATGTAGAGTGGGTTAGGGTAGTAGAGTTAGATCATGTAGAGTGGGTTAGTAACAGAGTTAGATCATGTAGAGTGGGTTAGTAACAGAGTTAGATCATGTAGAGTGGGTTAGTAACAGAGTTAGATCATGTAGAGTGGGTTAGGGTAGTAGAGTTAGATCATGTAGAGTGGGTTAGGGTGGTAGAGGTAGATCATGTAGAGTGGTTTAGTAGAGTTAGATCATGTAGAGTGGGTTAGGGTAGTAGAGTTAGATCATGTAGAGTGGGTTAGGGTAGTAGAGGTAGATCATGTAGAGTGGGTTAGGGTAGTAGAGTTAGATCATGTAGAGTGGGTTAGGGTAGTAGAGGTAGATCATGTAGAGTGGGTTAGGGTAGTAGAGTTAGATCATGTAGAGTGGGTTAGTAACAGAGTTAGATCATGTAGAGTGGGTTAGGGTAGTAGAGTTAGATCACGTAGAGTGGGTTAGGGTAGTAGAGTTAGATCACGTAGAGTGGGTTAGGGTAGTAGAGTTAGATCACGTAGAGTGGGTTAGGGTAGTAGAGTTAGATCACGTAGAGTGGGTTAGGGTAGTAGAGTTAGATCACGTAGAGTGGGTTAGGGTAGTAGAGTTAGATCATGTAGAGTGGGTTAGGGTAGTAGAGTAGATCATGTAAGTGGGTTAGAGTTAGATCATGTAGAGTGGGTTAGGGTAGTAGAGTTAGATCATGTAGAGTGGGTTAGTAACAGAGTTAGATCATGTAGAGTGGGTTAGGGTAGGTAGAGTTAGATCATGTAGAGTGGGTTAGGGTAGTAGAGGTAGATCATGTAGAGTGGGTTAGGGTAGTAGAGTTAGATCATGTAGAGTGGGTTAGGGTAGTAGAGTTAGATCATGTAGAGTGGGTTAGTAACAGAGTTAGATCATGTAGAGTGGGTTAGTAACAGAGTTAGATCATGTAGAGTGGGTTAGGGTAGTAGAGTTAGATCATGTAGAGTGGGTTAGGGTAGTAGAGTTAGATCATGTAGAGTGGGTTAGGGTAGTAGAGTTAGATCATGTAGAGTGGGTTAGGGTAGTAGAGTTAGATCATGTAGAGTGGGTTAGGGTAGTAGAGTTAGATCATGTAGAGTGGGTTAGGGTAGTAGAGTTAGATCATGTAGAGTGGGTTAGTAACAGAGTTAGATCATGTAGAGTGGGTTAGGGTAGTAGAGTTAGATCATGTAGAGTGGGTTAGGGTAGTAGAGTTAGATCATGTAGAGTGGGTTAGGGTAGTAGAGTTAGATCATGTAGAGTGGGTTAGGGTAGTAGAGTTAGATCATGTAGAGTGGGTTAGGGTAGTAGAGTTAGATCATGTAGAGTGGGTTAGGGTAGTAGAGGTAGATCATGTAGAGTGGGTTAGGGTAGTAGAGTTAGATCATGTAGAGTGGGTTAGGGTAGTAGAGGTAGATCATGTAGAGTGGGTTAGGGTAGTAGAGTTAGATCATGTAGAGTGGGTTAGGGTAGTAGAGTTAGATCATGTAGAGTGGGTTAGGGTAGTAGAGTTAGATCATGTAGAGTGGGTTAGGGTGGTAGAGTTAGATCATGTAGAGTGGGTTAGGGTAGTAGAGGTAGATCATGTAGAGTGGGTTAGTAACAGAGTTAGATCATGTAGAGTGGGTTAGGGTAGTAGAGTTAGATCATGTAGAGTGGGTTAGTAACAGAGTTAGATCATGTAGAGTGGGTTAGGGTAGTAGAGGTAGATCATGTAGAGTGGGTTAGGGAAGTAGAGGTAGATCATGTAGAGTGGGTTAGTAACAGAGTTAGATCATGTAGAGTGGGTTAGTAACAGAGTTAGATCATGTAGAGTGGGTTAGGGTAGTAGAGTTAGATCATGTAGAGTGGGTTAGGATAGTAGAGTTAGATCATGTAGAGTGGGTTAGGGTAGTAGAGTTAGATCATGTAGAGTGGGTAAGGGTGGTAGAGTTAGATCATGTAGAGTGGGTTAGGGTAGTAGAGTTAGATCATGTAGAGTGGGTTAGGGTAGTAGAGGTAGATCATGTAGAGTGGGTTAGGGTAGTAGAGTTAGATCATGTAGAGTGGGTTAGGGTAGTAGAGTTAGATCATGTAGAGTGGGTTAGGGTAGTAGAGTTAGATCATGTAGAGTGGGTTAGGGTAGTAGAGTTAGATCATGTAGAGTGGGTTAGGGTAGTAGAGTTAGATCATGTAGAGTGGGTTAGGGTAGTAGAGTTAGATCATGTAGAGTGGGTTAGGGTAGTAGAGTTAGATCATGTAGAGTGGGTTAGGGTAGTAGAGTTAGATCATGTAGAGTGGGTTAGTAACAGAGTTAGATCATGTAGAGTGGGTTAGGGTAGTAGAGTTAGATCATGTAGAGTGGGTTAGGGTAGTAGAGTTAGATCATGTAGAGTGGGTTAGGGTAGTAGAGTTAGATCATGTAGAGTGGGTTAGGGTAGTAGAGTTAGATCATGTAGAGTGGGTTAGGGTAGTAGAGTTAGATCATGTAGAGTGGGTTAGGGTAGTAGAGTTAGATCATGTAGAGTGGGTTAGGGTAGTAGAGTTAGATCATGTAGAGTGGGTTAGGGTAGTAGAGTTAGATCATGTAGAGTGGGTTAGGGTAGTAGAGTTAGATCATGTAGAGTGGGTTAGGGTAGTAGAGTTAGATCATGTAGAGTGGGTTAGGGTAGTAGAGTTAGATCATGTAGAGTGGGTTAGGGTAGTAGAGGTAGATCATGTAGAGTGGGTTAGGGTAGTAGAGGTAGATCATGTAGAGTGGGTTAGGGTAGTAGAGGTAGATCATGTAGAGTGGGTTAGGGTAGTAGAGTTAGATCATGTAGAGTGGGTTAGGGTAGTAGAGTTAGATCATGTAGAGTGGGTTAGGGTAGTAGAGTTAGATCATGTAGAGTGGGTTAGTAACAGAGTTAGATCATGTAGAGTGGGTTAGGGTAGTAGAGTTAGATCATGTAGAGTGGGTTAGTAACAGAGTTAGATCATGTAGAGTGGGTTAGGGTAGTAGAGTTAGATCATGTAGAGTGGGTTAGGGTAGTAGAGTTAGATCATGTAGAGTGGGTTAGGGTAGTAGAGTTAGATCATGTAGAGTGGGTTAGGGTAGTAGAGTTAGATCATGTAGAGTGGGTTAGGGTAGTAGAGGTAGATCATGTAGAGTGGGTTAGGGTAGTAGAGGTAGATCATGTAGAGTGGGTTAGGGTAGTAGAGGTAGATCATGTAGAGTGGGTTAGGGTAGTAGAGTTAGATCATGTAGAGTGGGTTAGGGTAGTAGAGTTAGATCATGTAGAGTGGGTTAGGGTAGTAGAGTTAGATCATGTAGAGTGGGTTAGGGTAGTAGAGGTAGATCATGTAGAGTGGGTTAGGGTAGTAGAGGTAGATCATGTAGAGTGGGTTAGTAACAGAGTTAGATCATGTAGAGTGGGTTAGTAACAGAGTTAGATCATGTAGAGTGGGTTAGGGTAGTAGAGTTAGATCATGTAGAGTGGGTTAGGGTAACAGAGTTAGATCATGTAGAGTGGGTTAGTAACAGAGTTAGATCACGTAGAGTGGGTTAGGGTAGTAGAGTTAGATCACGTAGAGTGGGTTAGGGTAGTAGAGTTAGATCACGTAGAGTGGGTTAGGGTAGTAGAGGTAGATCACGTAGAGTGGGTTAGGGTAGTAGAGTTAGATCACGTAGAGTGGGTTAGGGTAGTAGAGTTAGATCATGTAGAGTGGGTTAGGGTAGTAGAGTTAGATCATGTAGAGTGGGTTAGTAACAGAGTTAGATCATGTAGAGTGGGTTAGGGTAGTAGAGTTAGATCATGTAGAGTGGGTTAGGGTAGTAGAGGTAGATCATGTAGAGTGGGTTAGGGTAGTAGAGGTAGATCATGTAGAGTGGGTTAGGGTAGTAGAGTTAGATCATGTAGAGTGGGTTAGGGTAGTAGAGTTAGATCATGTAGAGTGGGTTAGGGTAGTAGAGTTAGATCATGTAGAGTGGGTTAGGGTAGTAGAGTTAGATCATGTAGAGTGGGTTAGTAACAGAGTTAGATCATGTAGAGTGGGTTAGGGTAGTAGAGTTAGATCATGTAGAGTGGGTTAAGGTAGTAGAGTTAGATCATGTAGAGTGGGTTAGTAACAGAGTTAGATCATGTAGAGTGGGTTAGGGTAGTAGAGTTAGATCATGTAGAGTGGGTTAGGGTAGTAGAGTTAGATCATGTAGAGTGGGTTAGGGTAGTAGAGGTAGATCATGTAGAGTGGGTTAGTAACAGAGTTAGATCATGTAGAGTGGGTTAGGGTAGTAGAGGTAGATCATGTAGAGTGGGTTAGTAACAGAGTTAGATCATGTAGAGTGGGTTAGGGTAGTAGAGTTAGATCATGTAGAGTGGGTTAGGGTAGTAGAGTTAGATCATGTAGAGTGGGTTAGGGTAGTAGAGTTAGATCATGTAGAGTGGGTTAGGGTAGTAGAGTTAGATCATGTAGAGTGGGTTAGGGTAGTAGAGTTAGATCATGTAGAGTGGGTTAGGGTAGTAGAGTTAGATCATGTAGAGTGGGTTAGTAACAGAGTTAGATCATGTAGAGTGGGTTAGGGTAGTAGAGTTAGATCATGTAGAGTGGGTTAGTAACAGAGGTAGATCATGTAGAGTGGGTTAGGGTAGTAGAGTTAGATCATGTAGAGTGGGTTAGGGTAGTAGAGTTAGATCATGTAGAGTGGGTTAGGGTAGTAGAGTTAGATCATGTAGAGTGGGTTAGGGTAGTAGAGTTAGATCATGTAGAGTGGGTTAGGGTAGTAGAGTTAGATCATGTAGAGTGGGTTAGGGTAGTAGAGTTAGATCATGTAGAGTGGGTTAGGGTAGTAGAGTTAGATCATGTAGAGTGGGTTAGGGTAGTAGAGTTAGATCATGTAGAGTGGGTTAGGGTAGTAGAGTTAGATCATGTAGAGTGGGTTAGGGTAGTAGAGTTAGATCATGTAGAGTGGGTTAGTAACAGAGTTAGATCATGTAGAGTGGGTTAGGGTAGTAGAGTTAGATCATGTAGAGTGGGTTAGGGTAGTAGAGTTAGATCATGTAGAGTGGGTTAGGGTAGTAGAGTTAGATCATGTAGAGTGGGTTAGGGTAGTAGAGTTAGATCATGTAGAGTGGGTTAGGGTAGTAGAGTTAGATCACGTAGAGTGGGTTAGTAACAGAGTTAGATCATGTAGAGTGGGTTAGGGTGGTAGAGTTAGATCATGTAGAGTGGGTTAGGGTGGTAGAGTTAGATCATGTAGAGTGGGTTAGTAACAGAGTTAGATCATGTAGAGTGGGTTAGTAACAGAGTTAGATCATGTAGAGTGGGTTAGGGTGGTAGAGTTAGATCATGTAGAGTGGGTTAGGGTAGTAGAGTTAGATCATGTAGAGTGGGTTAGGGTAGTAGAGTTAGATCATGTAGAGTGGGTTAGGGTGGTAGAGTTAGATCATGTAGAGTGGGTTAGGGTGGTAGAGTTAGATCATGTAGAGTGGGTTAGGGTAGTAGAGTTAGATCATGTAGAGTGGGTTAGGGTAGTAGAGTTAGATCATGTAGAGTGGGTTAGGATAGTAGAGTTAGATCATGTAGAGTGGGTTAGGGTAGTAGAGTTAGATCATGTAGAGTGGGTTAGGGTAGTAGAGTTAGATCATGTAGAGTGGGTTAGGGTAGTAGAGTTAGATCATGTAGAGTGGGTTAGTAACAGAGTTAGATCATGTAGAGTGGGTTAGGGTAGTAGAGTTAGATCATGTAGAGTGGGTTAGGGTAGTAGAGTTAGATCATGTAGAGTGGGTTAGTAACAGAGTTAGATCATGTAGAGTGGGTTAGGGTAGTAGAGTTAGATCATGTAGAGTGGGTTAGGGTAGTAGAGTTAGATCATGTAGAGTGGGTTAGGGTAGTAGAGTTAGATCATGTAGAGTGGGTTAGGGTAGTAGAGTTAGATCATGTAGAGTGGGTTAGTAACAGAGTTAGATCATGTAGAGTGGGTTAGGGTAGTAGAGTTAGATCATGTAGAGTGGGTTAGGGTAGTAGAGGTAGATCATGTAGAGTGGGTTAGTAACAGAGTTAGATCATGTAGAGTGGGTTAGGGTAGTAGAGGTAGATCATGTAGAGTGGGTTAGGGTAGTAGAGTTAGATCATGTAGAGTGGGTTAGGGTAGTAGAGTTAGATCATGTAGAGTGGGTTAGGGTAGTAGAGTTAGATCATGTAGAGTGGGTTAGGGTAGTAGAGTTAGATCATGTAGAGTGGGTTAGGGTAGTAGAGTTAGATCATGTAGAGTGGGTTAGGGTAGTAGAGTTAGATCATGTAGAGTGGGTTAGTAACAGAGTTAGATCATGTAGAGTGGGTTAGGGTAGTAGAGTTAGATCATGTAGAGTGGGTTAGTAACAGAGTTAGATCATGTAGAGTGGGTTAGGGTAGTAGAGTTAGATCATGTAGAGTGGGTTAGGGTAACAGAGTTAGATCATGTAGAGTGGGTTAGTAACAGAGTTAGATCACGTAGAGTGGGTTAGGGTAGTAGAGTTAGATCACGTAGAGTGGGTTAGGGTAGTAGAGTTAGATCACGTAGAGTGGGTTAGGGTAGTAGAGGTAGATCACGTAGAGTGGGTTAGGGTAGTAGAGTTAGATCACGTAGAGTGGGTTAGGGTAGTAGAGTTAGATCATGTAGAGTGGGTTAGGGTAGTAGAGTTAGATCATGTAGAGTGGGTTAGTAACAGAGTTAGATCATGTAGAGTGGGTTAGGGTAGTAGAGTTAGATCATGTAGAGTGGGTTAGGGTAGTAGAGGTAGATCATGTAGAGTGGGTTAGGGTAGTAGAGGTAGATCATGTAGAGTGGGTTAGGGTAGTAGAGTTAGATCATGTAGAGTGGGTTAGGGTAGTAGAGTTAGATCATGTAGAGTGGGTTAGGGTAGTAGAGTTAGATCATGTAGAGTGGGTTAGGGTAGTAGAGTTAGATCATGTAGAGTGGGTTAGTAACAGAGTTAGATCATGTAGAGTGGGTTAGGGTAGTAGAGTTAGATCATGTAGAGTGGGTTAAGGTAGTAGAGTTAGATCATGTAGAGTGGGTTAGTAACAGAGTTAGATCATGTAGAGTGGGTTAGGGTAGTAGAGTTAGATCATGTAGAGTGGGTTAGGGTAGTAGAGTTAGATCATGTAGAGTGGGTTAGGGTAGTAGAGGTAGATCATGTAGAGTGGGTTAGTAACAGAGTTAGATCATGTAGAGTGGGTTAGGGTAGTAGAGGTAGATCATGTAGAGTGGGTTAGTAACAGAGTTAGATCATGTAGAGTGGGTTAGGGTAGTAGAGTTAGATCATGTAGAGTGGGTTAGGGTAGTAGAGTTAGATCATGTAGAGTGGGTTAGGGTAGTAGAGTTAGATCATGTAGAGTGGGTTAGGGTAGTAGAGTTAGATCATGTAGAGTGGGTTAGGGTAGTAGAGTTAGATCATGTAGAGTGGGTTAGGGTAGTAGAGTTAGATCATGTAGAGTGGGTTAGTAACAGAGTTAGATCATGTAGAGTGGGTTAGGGTAGTAGAGTTAGATCATGTAGAGTGGGTTAGTAACAGAGGTAGATCATGTAGAGTGGGTTAGGGTAGTAGAGTTAGATCATGTAGAGTGGGTTAGGGTAGTAGAGTTAGATCATGTAGAGTGGGTTAGGGTAGTAGAGTTAGATCATGTAGAGTGGGTTAGGGTAGTAGAGTTAGATCATGTAGAGTGGGTTAGGGTAGTAGAGTTAGATCATGTAGAGTGGGTTAGGGTAGTAGAGTTAGATCATGTAGAGTGGGTTAGGGTAGTAGAGTTAGATCATGTAGAGTGGGTTAGGGTAGTAGAGTTAGATCATGTAGAGTGGGTTAGGGTAGTAGAGTTAGATCATGTAGAGTGGGTTAGGGTAGTAGAGTTAGATCATGTAGAGTGGGTTAGTAACAGAGTTAGATCATGTAGAGTGGGTTAGGGTAGTAGAGTTAGATCATGTAGAGTGGGTTAGGGTAGTAGAGTTAGATCATGTAGAGTGGGTTAGGGTAGTAGAGTTAGATCATGTAGAGTGGGTTAGGGTAGTAGAGTTAGATCATGTAGAGTGGGTTAGGGTAGTAGAGTTAGATCACGTAGAGTGGGTTAGTAACAGAGTTAGATCATGTAGAGTGGGTTAGGGTGGTAGAGTTAGATCATGTAGAGTGGGTTAGGGTGGTAGAGTTAGATCATGTAGAGTGGGTTAGTAACAGAGTTAGATCATGTAGAGTGGGTTAGTAACAGAGTTAGATCATGTAGAGTGGGTTAGGGTGGTAGAGTTAGATCATGTAGAGTGGGTTAGGGTAGTAGAGTTAGATCATGTAGAGTGGGTTAGGGTAGTAGAGTTAGATCATGTAGAGTGGGTTAGGGTGGTAGAGTTAGATCATGTAGAGTGGGTTAGGGTGGTAGAGTTAGATCATGTAGAGTGGGTTAGGGTAGTAGAGTTAGATCATGTAGAGTGGGTTAGGGTAGTAGAGTTAGATCATGTAGAGTGGGTTAGGATAGTAGAGTTAGATCATGTAGAGTGGGTTAGGGTAGTAGAGTTAGATCATGTAGAGTGGGTTAGGGTAGTAGAGTTAGATCATGTAGAGTGGGTTAGGGTAGTAGAGTTAGATCATGTAGAGTGGGTTAGTAACAGAGTTAGATCATGTAGAGTGGGTTAGGGTAGTAGAGTTAGATCATGTAGAGTGGGTTAGGGTAGTAGAGTTAGATCATGTAGAGTGGGTTAGTAACAGAGTTAGATCATGTAGAGTGGGTTAGGGTAGTAGAGTTAGATCATGTAGAGTGGGTTAGGGTAGTAGAGTTAGATCATGTAGAGTGGGTTAGGGTAGTAGAGTTAGATCATGTAGAGTGGGTTAGGGTAGTAGAGTTAGATCATGTAGAGTGGGTTAGTAACAGAGTTAGATCATGTAGAGTGGGTTAGGGTAGTAGAGTTAGATCATGTAGAGTGGGTTAGGGTAGTAGAGGTAGATCATGTAGAGTGGGTTAGTAACAGAGTTAGATCATGTAGAGTGGGTTAGGGTAGTAGAGGTAGATCATGTAGAGTGGGTTAGGGTAGTAGAGTTAGATCATGTAGAGTGGGTTAGGGTAGTAGAGTTAGATCATGTAGAGTGGGTTAGGGTAGTAGAGTTAGATCATGTAGAGTGGGTTAGGGTAGTAGAGTTAGATCATGTAGAGTGGGTTAGGGTAGTAGAGTTAGATCATGTAGAGTGGGTTAGGGTAGTAGAGTTAGATCATGTAGAGTGGGTTAGTAACAGAGTTAGATCATGTAGAGTGGGTTAGGGTAGTAGAGTTAGATCATGTAGAGTGGGTTAGTAACAGAGTTAGATCATGTAGAGTGGGTTAGGGTAGTAGAGGTAGATCATGTAGAGTGGATTAGGGTAGTAGAGTTAGATCATGTAGAGTGGGTTAGGGTAGTAGAGTTAGATCATGTAGAGTGGGTTAGGGTAGTAGAGTTAGATCATGTAGAGTGGGTTAGGGTAGTAGAGTTAGATCATGTAGAGTGGGTAAGGGTAGTAGAGTTAGATCATGTAGAGTGGGTAAGGGTAGTAGAGTTAGATCATGTAGAGTGGGTTAGGGTAGTAGAGTTAGATCATGTAGAGTGGGTTAGGGTAGTAGAGTTAGATCATGTAGAGTGGGTTAGTAACAGAGTTAGATCATGTAGAGTGGGTTAGGGTAGTAGAGTTAGATCATGTAGAGTGGGTTAGTAACAGAGTTAGATCATGTAGAGTGGGTTAGGGTAGTAGAGTTAGATCATGTAGAGTGGGTTAGGGTAGTAGAGTTAGATCATGTAGAGTGGGTTAGGGTAGTAGAGTTAGATCATGTAGAGTGGGTTAGGGTAGTAGAGGTAGATCATGTAGAGTGGGTTAGGATAGTAGAGTTAGATCATGTAGAGTGGGTTAGGGTAGTAGAGGTAGATCATGTAGAGTGGGTTAGGGTAGTAGAGTTAGATCATGTAGAGTGGGTTAGTAACAGAGTTAGATCATGTAGAGTGGGTTAGGGTGGTAGAGGTAGATCATGTAGAGTGGGTTAGTAACAGAGTTAGATCATGTAGAGTGGGTTAGTAACAGAGTTAGATCATGTAGAGTGGGTTAGGGTAGTAGAGGTAGATCATGTAGAGTGGGTTAGGGTAGTAGAGTTAGATCATGTAGAGTGGGTTAGGGTAGTAGAGTTAGATCATGTAGAGTTAGATCACGTAGAGTGGGTTAGTAACAGAGTTAGATCATGTAGAGTGGGTTAGGGTAGTAGAGTTAGATCATGTAGAGTGGGTTAGGGTAGTAGAGTTAGATCATGTAGAGTGGGTTAGGGTAGTAGAGGTAGATCATGTAGAGTGGGTTAGGGTAGTAGAGGTAGATCATGTAGAGTGGGTTAGGGTAGTAGAGTTAGATCATGTAGAGTGGGTTAGGGTAGTAGAGTTAGATCATGTAGAGTGGGTTAGGGTAGTAGAGTTAGATCATGTAGAGTGGGTTAGGGTAGTAGAGTTAGATCATGTAGAGTGGGTTAGTAACAGAGTTAGATCACGTAGAGTGGGTTAGGGTAGTAGAGGTAGATCATGTAGAGTGGGTTAGGGTAGTAGAGGTAGATCATGTAGAGTGGGTTAGGGTAGTAGAGTTAGATCATGTAGAGTGGGTTAGGGTAGTAGAGTTAGATCATGTAGAGTGGGTTAGGGTAGTAGAGGTAGATCATGTAGAGTGGTTTAGGGTAATTTACTATTTTCAACAGTGTAAAATAATACTGAAGACATCAAAACTATGAAACACATATGGAATCATGTAGTAATCAAAAAAGTGTTAAACAAATCCAAATATATTTTAGATTCTTCAAAGTAGCCAGCCTTTGCCTTGATGACAGCTTTGCACACTCTTGGCATTCTCTCAACCAGCTTCATGAGGAATGCTTTTCCAACAGACTTGAAGGAGTTCCCACATGTGCAGAGCACTTGTTGGCTGATTTTTCTTCACTTTGTGGTCCAACTCATCTCAATTGGGTTGAGGTCAGGTGATTGTGGAGGCCAAGTCATCTGATGACGCACTCCATCACTCTCCTTCTTGGTTAAATATCCCTTACACAGCCTGGAGGTGTGTTTCGTCATTGTCCTGTTGAAAAACAAATGATAGTCCCACTAAGCCCAAACCAGATGGGATGGCGTATGGCTGCACAACGCTGTGGTAGCCATGCTGGTTAAGTATGCCTTGAAATCTAAATCAATCAGTGTCACCAGCAAAGCACCCCCACACCTCCTCCTCCATGCTTCATGGTGGGAACCACACATGCAGAGATCATCCGTTCACTTACTCTGCGTCTCACAAAGACGGTGGTTGGAACCAAAAATCTCCAATTTGGACTCATCAGACCAAAGGACTGATTTCCACCAGTCTAATGTCCATTGCTCGTGTTTCTTGGCCCAAGCAAGTCTCTTCTTATTATTGGTGTCCTTTAGTAGTGGTTTCTTTGCAGCAATTCAACCAGGAAGGCCTGATTCACACAGTCTCCTCTGAACAGTTGATGTTGAGATGTGTCTATTACTTGAACTCTGTGAAGCATTTATTTGGGCTGCAATCTGAGGTGCAGGTAACTCTAATGAATTTATCCTCTGCAGCAGAGGTAACTCTGGGTCTTCCTTTCCTGTGGCGGTCCTCATGAGAGCCAGTTTCACCAAAGCGCTTGATGGTTTTTGCGAATGCACTTTAAGAAACTTTCTTAATTTTCCTAATTGACTGACCTTCATGTCTTAAAGTAATGGACTGTTGCGTCTCTTCACTTATTTGAGCTGTTCTTGCCACAATATGGACTTGGTCTTTTGCCAAATTGGGATATCTTCTGTATACAAATCTAATTAATTTATACCAAATCAAATGTATTTATAAAGCCCTTCTTACATCAGCTGATATCTCAAAGTGCTGTACAGAAACCCAGCCTAAAACCCCAAACAGCAAGCAACGCAGCTGTAGAAGCTATACCTCCCCTACCTTGTCACAACACAACTGATTGGCTCAAACGCATTAAGGAAAGAAATTCCACAAATTAACTTAAGGCACACCTGTTAATTGAAATGCCTTCCAGGTGACTACCTCATGAAGTTGGTTGAGAGAATGCAAAGAATGAGCAAAGCTGTCATCAAGGCAAAGGGTGGCTACATTGAAGGATCTCAAATATAAAATATATTTGTTTCACACATTTTTGGTTACTACATGATTCCATATATGTGATATTTCATAGTTTTGATGTCTTCACTATTATTTTACAATGTAGAAAATAGTAAAAATAAAGAAAAAACCCTTGAATAAGTAGGTGTCTTCAAACCTTTGACTGGTACTGTATGTGTATAACTATATATATATAAAAAAAATTTGTTTGTTGACTAAATCAAAATCCAATAATTCGTCTCGCTAACCGCCCGGCCGGGGCTTCGTCTCGCTAACCGCCCGGCCGGGGCTTCGTCTCGCTAACCGCCCGGCCGGGGCTTCGTCTCGCTAACCGCCCGGCCGGGGCTTCGTCTCGCTAACCGCCCGGCCGGGGCTTCGTCTCGCTAACCGCCCGGCCGGGGCTTCGTCTCGCTAACCGCCCGGCCGGGGCTTCGTCTCGCTAACCGCCCGGCCGGGGCTTCGTCTCGCTAACCGCCCGGCCGGGGCTTCGTCTCGCTAACCGCCCGACCGGGGCTTCGTCTCGCTAACCGCCCGACCGGGGCTTCGTCTCGCTAACCGCCCGACCGGGGCTTCGTCTCGCTAACCGCCCGACCGGGGCTTCGTCTCGCTAACCGCCCGACCGGGGCTTCGTCTAGCTAACCGCCCGACCGGGGCTTCGTCTCGCTAACCGCCCGACCGGGGCTTCGTCTAGCTAACCGCCTTACTGGGCTTCAATACGATTTAAAAGTGAAGTCCTGGTGCCAAGACAGAAGAGAGTGATTAGAACAGGATTCCAACGTACCTCGTCAAAGTGTCTCAGATAGTAAGACACTATGTAGGACAACAGACTCCGTGTGTTATCCTGCCAAAAGGAGGAAGACAATAATACATTAGCTTCAGTTCAGGGAATTCATGTTTGGTTTATGACACTTTCTCACAAAGTGTTCTACAAAGCTTTTACAAAATTAAAATATATATTTTAATCCACATCTGTATCATAAAATATGGTAGGAACAGTAAGTCTAGCCTTCCAGCACAATATAAACCCTGACAAAATGGACTGCCATGTCTCACACTGTCACTAGAGGTTTAACTAAGATGAGTCCCAAATAGACAGTAATGTCTAACAGTGTAACTAGAGGTATAACTAAGATGGGTCCCAAATAGACAGTAATGTCTAACAGTGTAACTAGAGGTTTAACTAAGATGGGTCCCAAATAGACAGTAATGTCTAACAGTGTAACTAGAGGTTTAACTAAGATGGGTCCCAAATAGACAGTAATGTCTAACAGTGTAACTAGAGGTATAACTAAGATGGGTCCCAAATAGACAGTAATGTCTAACAGTGTAACTAGAGGTATAACTAAGATGGGTCCCAAATAGACAGTAATGTCTAACAGTGTAACTAGAGGTATAACTAAGATGGGTCCCAAATAGACAGTAATGTCTCACACTGTCACTAGAGGTATAACTAAGATGGGTCCCAAATAGACAGTAATGTCTCACAGTGTCACTAGAGGTATAACTAAGCTGGGTCCCAAATAGACAGTAATGTCTAACAGTGTAACTAGAGGTATAACTAAGATGGGTCCCAAATAGACAGTAATGTCTAACAGTGTAACTAGAGGTATAACTAAGATGGGTCCCAAAAGGCTCCCTACTGCCTATACATCGGTCTACTGTTGACCAGATGGACTCTACATAGGGTGCAGGTCCTAGTGCCCTAGTAGTGCCTCTTCCAGCCATAGGGAATAGGGTGCAGGTCCTAGTGCCCTAGCAGTGCCTCATCCAACCATAGGGAATAGGGTGCAGGTCCTAGTGCCCTAGTAGTGCCTCTTCCAACCATAGGGAATAGGGTGCAGGTCCTAGTGCCCTAGTAGTGCCTCTTCCAACCATAGGGAATAGGGTGCAGGTCCTAGTGCCCTAGTAGTGCCTCATCCAACCATAGGGAATAGGGTGCAGGTCCTAGTGCCCTAGCAGTGCCTCATCCAACCATAGGGAATAGGGTGCAGGTCCTAGTGCCCTAGTAGTGCCTCTTCCAACCATAGGGAATAGGGTGCAGGTCCTAGTGCCCTAGTAGTGCCTCATCCAACCATAGGGAATAGGGTGCAGGTCCTAGTGCCCTAGCAGTGTCTCATCCAACCATAGGGAATAGGGTGCAGGTCCTAGTGCCCTAGCAGTGCCTCATCCAACCATAGGGAATAGGGTGCAGGTTCTAGTGCCCTAGTAGTGCCTCTTCCAACCATAGGGAATAGGGTGCAGGTCCTAGTGCCCTAGTAATGCCTCTTCCAGCCATAGGGAATAGGGTGTAGGTCCTAGATCCCTAGTAGTGACACTCACGCTGCTCTTCACATCCTTCAGCTTGGGCAGGATATCCAGGTTAAAGCCGTCAGCCTGTCCTCTGGTTCGGTTGCCACCATTCATGAAGTTACCAAAGGCCAGGACCAGACCCAGCACCTGCATCACACACTGGCCACTCTGCAAGGTCTGGAGGAGGAGATGGGCAGGCACAGGGAGACAAAGGGACAGACAGGAGAGATTGAGACAGAGGGGGGGGGGGGGGGGGGGGACAGGAGAGATCGAGACAGAGGGGGGGGGCAGGAGAGATTGAGACAGGGAAAGAGAGAGAGGGGAGACAGACAGGAGAGATTGAGACAGAGAGGAGAGAGAGAGAGGGACAGTCAGTGTGTATGAGGCTGAGGAGATTAATAGGATCAATCATTCACATTCACCTGTCTTCAACATGAAAACTGTTTTCTGAACACACTTCATCCAGAAGGGCTGTTATTATTGATGCTCCTGTTTAAAACCACTTCCACAGAGGAAGGATTGAGACGGTCCTGTTTAAAACCACTTCCACAGAGGAAGGATTGAGACGGTCCTGTTTAAAACCACTTCCACAGAGGAAGGATTGAGACGGTCCTGTTTAAAACCACTTCCACAGAGGAAGGATTGAGACGGTCCTGTTTAAAACCACTTCCACAGAGGAAGGATTGAGACGGTCCTGTTTAAACCCACTTCCACAGAGGAAGGATAGAGACGGTCCTGTTTAAAACCACTTCCACAGAGGAAGGATTGAGACGGTCCTGTTGAAAACCACTTCCACAGAGGAAGGAATGACACGGTCCAGTTTAAAACCACTTCCACAGAGGAAGGCTTGAGACGGTCCTGTTTAAAACCACTTCCACAGAGGAAGGATGGAGACGGTCCTGTTTAAAACCACTTCCACAGAGGAAGGATTGAGACGGTCCTGTTTAAAACCACTTCCACAGAGGAAGGCTTGAGACGGTCCTGTTTAAAACCACTTCCACAGAGGGTTGGCTTGAGACGGTCCTGTTTAAAACCACTTCCACAGAGGAAGGATTGAGACGGTCCTGTTTAAAACCACTTCCACAGAGGAAGGATTGAGACGGTCCTGTTTAAAACCACTTCCACAGAGGAAGGATGGAGACGGTCCTGTTTAAAACCACTTCCACAGAGGAAGGATTGAGACGGTCCTGTTTAAAACCACTTCCACAGAGGAAGGATTGAGACGGTCCTCAGTAATATGATAGTTAATATCCATCTATACTGATGCTCCTGTTTAAAACCACTTCCACAGAGGAAGGGTTGAGACGGTCCTCAGTAATATGAAAGTGTCTGGTAAAACTGTCCAGAGGACAAATCCTTAGCAGACCTCCTCTGATTTCTACTGAGGTGAGACACACAAACAGGTCTATACGCACACACATACCAAACACGTCACAATCAAACTTATTTATATAGCCCTTCTTATATCAGCCGATGTCACAAAGTGCTGTACAGAAACCCAGCCTAAAACCCCCAAACAGCAAGCAATGCAGGTGTAGAAGCACGGTGGCTAGGAAAAACTCCCTAGAAAGGCCAGAACCTAGGAAGAAACCTAGAGAGGAACCAGGCTCTGAGGGGTGGCCAGTCCTCTTCTGGCTGTGCTGGGTGGAGATTATAATAGAACATGGCCAAGATGTTCAAATGTTCATAAATGACCAGCATGGTCAAATAATAGTAATCAAAGTGAACAGGTCAGGGTTCCATAGCCGCAGGCAGAACAGTTGAAACTGGAGCAGCAGCACGGCCAGGTGGACTGGGGACAACAAGGAGTCATCATGTCAGGTAGTCCTGAGGCATGGTCCTAGGGCAGGGTCAGATAATAATAATCACACACAGACTCACCGTACACACTCTCTGCAGGATGTCCAGTTTGCGCAGGATAGAGGAGATCCATTCAGAGAAGGTGGACTGAAACAGGATACAGAACACCCGGCCTGAGAAGTTGGGGATCTGATGTAACTGGAACAGGAACCTGGAATAGAGGAGACGAGAGATCGGAGGATGGGTTTGAGGATACCATTTCATGATGTAACTGGAACAGGAACCTGGAATAGAGAAGACGAGAGATCGGAGGATGGGTTTGAGGATACCACTTCATGATGTAACTGGAACAGGAACCTGGAATAGAGAAGACGAGAGATCGGAGGACGGGTTTGAGGATACCACTTCATGATGTAACTGGAACAGGAACCTGGAATAGAGGAGACAAGAGATCGGAGGATGGGTTTGAGGATACCACTTCATGATGTAACTGGAACAGGAACCTGGAATAGAGACAAGAGATCGGAGGATGGGATTGAGGATACCACTTCATGATGGAACTGGAACAGGAACCTGGAATAGAGAAGACGAGAGATCGGAGGATGGGTTTGAGGATACCACTTCATGATGTAACTGGAACAGGAACCTGGAATAGAGAAGACAAGAGATCGAAGGACGGGTTGGAGGATACCACTTCATGATGTAACTGGAACAGGAACCTGGAATAGAGAAGACAAGAGATCGAAGGACGGGTTGGAGGATACCACTTCATGATGTAACTGGAACCTGGAATGGAGGAGACAGAGAGATCGAAGGATGGGTTTGAGGATACCATTTCATGATGTAACTGGAATAGGAACCTGGAATAGAGAAGACAAGAGATCGAAGGACTTGTTTGAGGCTACCACTTCAGGATGTAACTGGAACAGGAACCTGGAATAGAGGAGACAAGAGATCGAAGGACGGGTTGGAGGATACCACTTCATGATGTAACTGGAACAGGAACCTGGAATAGAGGAGACAAGAGATCGGAGGATGGGTTTGAGGATACCACTTCATGATGTAACTGGAACCTGGAATAGAGGAGATGAGATAGAAGGACGGGTGTAAGTCACTTCCTACTTTACGAACATGACTGGTTGTTAGAATAATGGAGTGATTCTCCAGAACACCTACTGTTCAGGTTTGTCCAGAGGTTTGGCGTTGTCCTTGTCTTTAGATGACTTGATGTGCTTATCGATCTTCTCCATCTCATCCTGTTGTGCTCTCTGAAAAGACAGACAACAGGACAACGTGATCCACTTAGACCCGACAGACCACATACATACGGATTAGTTTGACAACGCTCTCAATTTAGAGATTCAAACGTGAGCTCATCACATGTTCTCTAATTTACAAGAATTCAGAGCACTGACATTTTTAATTTAACCTTTATATAACCAGGTAGGCCAGTTGAGAACAAGTTCTCATTTACAACTGCGACCTGGCCAAGATAAAGCAAAGCAGTTCGACACATACAACAACACAGAGTTACACATGGAATAAAACAAACATACAGTCAATAATACAGTAGAAAAATAAGTCTATATACAATGTGAGCAAATGAGGTGAGATAAGGGAGGTGAAGGCAAGAAAAGGCCATGGTGGCGAAGTAAATACAATATAGCAAGTAAAACACTGGAATGGTAGATTTGCAGTGGAAGAATGTGCAAAATAGAGATAGAGATAATGGGGTGCAAAGGAGCAAAATAAATAGATAAATACAGTTGGGGAAGAGGTAGTTGTTTGGGCTAAATTATAGATGGGCTATGTACAGGTGCAGTGATCTGTGAGCTGCTCTGACAGCTGGTGCTTAAAGCTAGTGAGGGAGATAAGTGTTTCCAGTTTCAGAGATTTAAGACAGCATTCATAGCAGTACTACTACAGTAGTAGTGAACTACTACTACTATTTAAATACTATTACTGTACTACATGGCTACTGCAGAAGTACTACAGGCAGTAGTACTTCTGCAGTAGTACTGTAGTACAGTAGTAGTGGTGAACTACTACTTTTGAAATACTACTACTGTACTGTAGTACTTCAGCAGTATTCATGTAGTACAGTAATAGTATTTCAGTAGTATTTCACCACTACTACTACTGTACTACAGTAGTTTAATAGTAGTATGTTATTCTGGCACATGGAATCAGACCCTTGTTTACATGGAAAACTAAGAAAAGCATCTCCTAAACTGGTGGTGCCTTGAGGAAAACCAAACCAAAGACAAAAGCCACACAGTAAAACATTTCCTCCACTTACGTTTTACATTTCAGTCATTTAGCAGACTCTCTGATCCATAGTCACTTACAGTTAGTGAGTCATTTAGCAGACTCTCTGATTCAGAGTCACTTACAGTTAGTGAGTCATTTAGCAGACTCTCTGATTCAGAGTCACTTATCGTTAGTGAGTCATTTAGCAGACTCTCTGATTCAGAGTCACTTACAGTTAGTGAGTCATTTAGCAGACGCTCTGATTCAGAGTCACTTATCGTTAGTGAGTCATTTAGCAGACTCTCTGATTCAGAGTCACTTACAAAAGCAATTAGAGTTAAGTGCCTTGCTCAAGGGCAGACAGATTGTTCACCTGGTCGGCTCGGGGATTCAACCCAGCGACCTTTCGGTTACTGTCCCCACTGCTCTTAACCGCTGGGCTACCTGCCACCCACATACTGCTACCTGCCACCCACATACTGCTACCTGCCACCCACATACTGCTACCTCCCACCCACATACTGCTACCTGCCACCCACATACTGCTACCTGCCACCCACATACTGCTACCTGCCACCCACATACTGCTACCTGCCACCCACATACTGCTACCTGCCACCCACATACTGCTACCTGCCACCCACATACTGCTACCTGCCACCCACATACTGCTACCTGCCACCCACATACTGCTACCTGCCACCCACATACTGCTACCTGCCACCCACATACTGCTACCTGCCACCCACATACTGTGCTGCTGTGACAACAGATCATGTGATAACCTCTAAATTACTCAACATTTGGGAACGTGAAACAATGTCAAAAGGACCCATTTTTACCGGGGCTCCTGGGACTGCAGTGCCCTGCTGACTGACACTCAAGTTAACCAAATTAAACCATCTGAAATTGCACAGGGTGTGTTTATAATGATCAGTAATATTTGCGCCGGGAACTTATTCTAAAAAGACCAACTCACTGTATATGCATCAGAACGTGGAGTATTCAAGCAGCAGGATGACATTTATTGTCCTGAGTCTTGCCTTGGAGGCAGCTCTGCAGAGTGGTCCCTTAGCTGGCACAGCCACAAAGTCATAAAATCAGATTTTAAACTTATACACACTGCTAACCCTAATGCCTAAGCCAAAATTCATGTTTTTTTACGATGTACTGTAGCCAATTTTGACTTTGCAGCTGTCCCATCGCTCAGTTCTGCCTCCAGGGCAAGATTCATGCCAATAAATGTCAACCTGCATTCAAGCATCAGCCTATTCAACATCAACAAATCAACTCAAGGTTGGTTATCATTGTCCATCGGTGCCAGATTACATTTATAGGGTAACGTTCATTGAATAACGACACAAAGCTGGTCGTGAGTGAGTCTCTCCAAAACGTTCCTGGATATCCCGATATAAACAGTGAGTCTCTCCAAAACGTTCCTGGATATCCCGATATAAACAGTGCGTCTCTCCAAAACGTTCCTGGATATCCCGATATAAACAGTGAGTCTCTCCAAAACGTTCCTGGATATCCCGATATAAACAGTGAGTCTCTCCAAAACGTTCCTGGATATCCCGATATAAACAGTGAGTCTCTCCAAAACGTTCCTGGATATCCCGATATAAACAGTGAGTCTCTCCAAAACGTTCCTGGGATATCCCGATATAAACAGTGAGTCTCTCCAAAACGTTCCTGGATATCCCGATATAAACAGTGAGTCTCTCCAAAACGTTCCTGGGATATCCCGATATAAACAGTGAGTCTCTCCAAAACGTTCCTGGATATCCCGATATAAACAGTGAGTCTCTCCAAAACGTTCCTGGATATCCCGATATAAACAGTGAGTCTCTCCAAAACGTTCCTGGATATCCTGATATAAACAGTGAGTCTCTCCAAAACGTTCCTGGATATCCCGATATAAACAGTGAGTCTCTCCAAAACGTTCCTGGATATCCCGATATAAACAGTGAGTCTCTCCAAAACGTTCCTGGATATCCCGATATAAACAGTGAGTCTCTCCAAAACGTTCCTGGATATCCCGATATAAACAGTGCGTCTCTCCAAAACGTTCCTGGATATCCCGATATAAACAGTGAGTCTCTCCAAAACGTTCCTGGATATCCCGATATAAACAGTGAGTCTCTCCAAAACGTTCCTGGATATCCCGATATAAACAGTGAGTCTCTCCAAAACGTTCCTGGATATCCCGATATAAACAGTGAGTCTCTCCAAAACGTTCCTGGATATCCCGATATAAACAGTGCGTCTCTCCAAAACGTTCCTGGGATATCCCGATATAAACAGTGAGTCTCTCCAAAACGTTCCTGGATATCCCGATATAAACAGTGAGTCTCTCCAAAACGTTCCTGGATATCCCGATATAAACAGTGAGTCTCTCCAAAATGTTCCTGGATATCCCGATATAAACAGTGAGTCTCTCCAAAACGTTCCTGGATATCCCGATATAAACAGTGAGTCTCTCCAAAACGTTCCTGGATATCCCGATGTAAACATGGCAGCAGTTCTGAACCATCCACAGAGTTATCACCTTGGTAAACACTTCACTTCCACATCAGAAAGACGACACAGCCAGATGTCCAGACAGACGCCATCTTTAACCATTTCTAATGGGTCCATTAAGATGGAGGATCAAAGAGGAAGGAACCACACCAATCAGCGAGAAGGAAATAAAAACAACATGGAGGCATGAAGGGCTCCCGAGTGGCGCAGGGGTCTAAGACGATGCAATCTCAGTGCAAGAGGCGTCACTACAGACACCCTGGTTCGAATCCAGGCTGTATCACATCCGGCCGTGATTGGGAGTCCCATAGGGCGGCGCACAATTGGCCCAGCGTCGTCCGGGTTTGGGCGGGGTAGGCCATCATTGTAAATAAGGAATTAGTTCTTAACTGACTTGCCTAGTTAAATAAAGGTAAAAAATTAAATGGAGTGAACACCATTATGGTTTCCTCTCAAACGGCACCATATTCCCCATATAGTGAACTACTTTTGACCAAAGCCCTATGGCACCATATTCCCCATATAGTGAACTACTTTGACCAAAGCCCTATGGCACCATATTCCCCATATAGTGAACTACTTTGACCAAAGCCCTATCGCACCATATTCCCCATATAGTGAACTACTTTGACCAAAGCCCTATGGCACCATATTCCCCATATAGTGAACTACTTTTGACCAAAGCCCTATCGCACCATATTCCCCATATAGTGAACTACTTTTGACCAAAGCCCTATGGCACCATATTCCCCATATAGTGAACTACTTTAGACCAGAGCCCTATCGCACCATATTCCCCATATAGTGAACTACTTTTGACCAAAGCCCTATGGCACCATATTCCCCATATAGTGAACTACTTTAGACCAGAGCCCTATGGCACCAAATTCCCTATATAGTGAACTACTTTTGACCAGAGCCCAGAGTCGTAGACATGAAAAGTAGTTCACTATAAAGGGAATAGGGTGCCATAGGGCTCTGGTCTAAAGTAGTGCACTATGTAGGGAATAGGGAGCCATAGGGCTCTGGTCTAAAGTAGTGCACTACATAGGGAATAGGGAGCCATAGGGCTCTGGTCTAAAGTAGTGCACTATATAGGGAATAGGGAGCCATAGGGCTCTGGTCTAAAGTAGTGCACTATATAGGGAATAGGGTGCCATAGGGCTCTGGTCTAAAGTAGTGCACTGTGTAGGGAATAGGGAGCCATAGGGCTCTGGTCTAAAGTAGTGCACTACACAGGGAATAGGGAGCCATAGGGCTCTGGTCTAAAGTAGTGCACTACACAGGGAATAGGGTGCCATAGGACTCTGGTCTAAAGTAGTGCACTATATAGGGAATAGGGTGCCATAGGGCTCTGGTCTAAAGTAGTGCACTATAATAGGGAATAGGGAGCCATAGGGCTCTGGTCTAAAGTAGTGCACTACATAGGGAATAGGGTGCCATAGGGCTCTGGTCTAAAGTAGTGCACTATATAGGGAGCCATAGGGCTCTGGTCTAAAGTAGTGCACTATATAGGGAGCCATAGGGCTCTGGTCTAAAGTAGTACACTATATAGGGAGCCATAGGGCTCTGGTCTAAAGTAGTGCACTATATAGGGAATAGGGTGCCATAGGGCTCTGGTCTAAAGTAGTGTACTATATAGGGAGCCATAGGGCTCTGGTCTAAAGTAGTGTACTATATAGGGAGCCATAGGGCTCTGGTCTAAAGTAGTGTACTATATAGGGAGCCATAGGGCTCTGGTCTAAAGTAGTGCACTATATAGGGAGCCATAGGGCTCTGGTCTAAAGTAGTGCACTGTGTAGGGAATAGGGAGCCATAGGGCTCTGGTCTAAAGTAGTGCACTATATAGGGAATAGGGTGCCATAGGGCTCTGGTCTAAAGTAGTGCACTACACAGGGAATAGGGAGCCATTTGGGAAGCGGTCTACAGCTGGCTGTTAATGACGAGCCTTGAAGAGTCTGGCAGGACCGACCCTTTCAGCCAGAACGGAAACACAGATCCATTAAGCTACATCACAGAACCAAAATAACAAATGAAAACATTCAAGGCCTTTATCCCTCTCTCCCCACACAGTTCTACAACCCCGCTCTGCTCCCCACACAGTTCTACAACCTAACTAGGCCCGAAGCAACCAGAACCCATTGCTCTAACAAGCCCTGAAGCAACCAGAACCCATTGCTCTAACAAGTCCTGAAGCAACCAGAATGCATTGCTCTAACAAGCCCTGAAGCAACCAGAACCCATTGCTCTAACAAGTCCTGAAGCAACCAGAACCCATTGCTCTAACAAGCCCTGAAGCAACCAGAACCAACTGCTCTAACAAGCCCTGAAGCAACCAGAACCCATTGCTCTAACAAGTCCTGAAGCAACCAGAACCCATTGCTCTAACAAGCCCTGAAGCAACCAGAACCCATTGCTCTAACAAGCCCTGAAGCAACCAGAACCTATTGCTCTAACAAGGCCTGAAGCAACCAGAACCCATTGCTCTAACAAGTCCTGAAGCAACCAGAACCCATTGCTCTAACAAGCCCTGAAGCAACCAGAACCCATTGCTCTAACAAGTCCTGAAGCAACCAGAACTCATTGCTCTAACAAGGCCTGAAGCAACCAGAACCCATTGCTCTAACAAGCCCTGAAGCAACCAGAACCCATTGCTCTAACAAGCCCTGAAGCAACCAGAACCCATTGCTCTAACAAGTCCCTGAAGCAACCAGAACCCATTGCTCTAACAAGGCCCGAAGCAACCAGAACCCATTGCTCTAACAAGTCCCTGAAGCAACCAGAACCCATTGCTCTAACAAGGCCCTGAAGCAACCAGAACCCATTGCTCTAACAAGGCCCTGAAGCAACCAGAACCCATTGCTCTAACAAGCCCTGAAGCAACCAGAACCTATTGCTCTAACAAGGCCTGAAGCAACCAGAACCCATTGCTCTAACAAGGACCTGAAGCAACCAGAACCCATTGCTCTAACAAGGCCTGAAGCAACCAGAACCCATTGCTCTAACAAGTCCTGAAGCAACCAGAACCCATTGCTCTAACAAGGCCTGAAGCAACCAGAACCCATTGCTCTAACAAGTCCCCGAAGCAACCAGAACCCATTGCTCTAAGGCCCGAAGCAACCAGAACCCATTGCTCTAAGGCCCGAAGCAACCAGAACCCATTGCTCTAAGGCCCTGAAGCAACCAGAACCCATTGCTCTAACAAGTCCTGAAGCAACCAGAACCCATTGCTCTAACAAGTCCTGAAGCAACCAGAACCCATTGCTCTAACAAGTCCTGAAGCAACCAGAACCCATTGCTCTAACAAGGCCTGAAGCAACCAGAACCCATTGCTCTAACAAGGCCTGAAGCAACCAGAACCCATTGCTCTAACAAGGCCTGAAGCAACCAGAACCCATTGCTCTAACAAGTCCTGAAGCAACCAGAACCCATTGCTCTAACAAGCCCTGAAGCAACCAGAACCCATTGCTCTAACAAGGCCCTGAAGCAACCAGAACCCATTGCTCTGAGGCCCGAAGCAACCAGAACCCATTGCTCTAACAAGTCCTGAAGCAACCAGAACCCATTGCTCTAACAAGGCCTGAAGCAACCAGAACCCATTGCTCTAACAAGGACCTGAAGCAACCAGAACCCATTGCTCTAACAAGGCCTGAAGCAACCAGAACCCATTGCTCTAACAAGTCCTGAAGCAACCAGAACCCATTGCTCTAAGGCCCGAAGCAACCAGAACACATTGCTCTAACAAGGCCCTGAAGCAACCAGAACCCATTGCTCTAACAAGGCCTGAAGCAACCAGAACCCATTGCTCTAACAAGGACCTGAAGCAACCAGAACCCATTGCTCTAACAAGTCCTGAAGCAACCAGAACCCATTGCTCTAACAAGTCCTGAAGCAACCAGAACCCATTGCTCTAAGGCCCGAAGCAACCAGAACACATTGCTCTAACAAGGCCCTGAAGCAACCAGAACCCATTGCTCTAACAAGGCCCTGAAGCAACCAGAACCCATTGCTCTAAGGCCCGAAGCAACCAGAACCCATTGCTCTAACAAGTCCTGAAGCAACCAGAACCCATTGCTCTAACAAGGCCTGAAGCAACCAGAACCCATTGCTCTAACAAGGACCTGAAGCAACCAGAACCCATTGCTCTAACAAGCCCTGAAGCAACCAGAACCCATTGCTCTAACAAGCCCTGAAGCAACCAGAACCCATTGCTCTAACAAGGACCTGAAGCAACCAGAACCCATTGCTCTAACAAGTCCTGAAGCAACCAGAACCCATTGCTCTAACAAGTCCTGAAGCAACCAGAACCCATTGCTCTAACAAGGCCCCGAAGCAACCAGAACCCATTGCTCTAACAAGTCCTGAAGCAACCAGAACCCATTGCTCTAACAAGTCCTGAAGCAACCAGAACCCATTGCTCTAACAAGTCCCTGAAGCAACCAGAACCCATTGCTCTAACAAGGCCCTGAAGCAACCAGAACCCATTGCTCTAACAAGCCCTGAAGCAACCAGAACCCATTGCTCTAACAAGTCCCTGAAGCAACCAGAACCCATTGCTCTAACAAGGCCCTGAAGCAACCAGAACCCATTGCTCTAACAAGGCCCTGAAGCAACCAGAACCCATTGCTCTAACAAGGCCCTGAAGCAACCAGAACCCATTGCTCTAACAAGGCCCTGAAGCAACCAGAACCCATTGCTCTAACAAGGACCTGAAGCAACCAGAACCCATTGCTCTAACAAGGCCCTGAAGCAACCAGAACCCATTGCTCTAACAAGGCCTGAAGCAACCAGAACCCATTGCTCTAACAAGGCCCTGAAGCAACCAGAACCCATTGCTCTAACAAGGCCTGAAGCAACCAGAACCCATTGCTCTAACAAGTCCCTGAAGCAACCAGAACCCATTGCTCTAAGGCCCGAAGCAACCAGAACCCATTGCTCTAAGGCCCGAAGCAACCATAACCCATTGCTCTAAGGCCCTGAAGCAACCAGAACCCATTGCTCTAAGGCCCTGAAGCAACCAGAACCCATTGCTCTAACAAGTCCTGAAGCAACCAGAACCCATTGCTCTAACAAGTCCTGAAGCAACCAGAACCCATTGCTCTAAGGCCCGAAGCAACCAGAACCCATTGCTCTAACAAGGCCTGAAGCAACCAGAACCCATTGCTCTAACAAGGCCTGAAGCAACCAGAACCCATTGCTCTAACAAGGCCTGAAGCAACCAGAACCCATTGCTCTAACAAGGCCTGAAGCAACCAGAACCCATTGCTCTAACAAGGCCTGAAGCAACCAGAACCCATTGCTCTAAGGCCCGAAGCAACCAGAACCCATTGCTCTAACAAGGCCTGAAGCAACCAGAACCCATTGCTCTAACAAGGCCTGAAGCAACCAGAACCCATTGCTCTAACAAGTCCTGAAGCAACCAGAACCCATTGCTCTAACAAGTCCTGAAGCAACCAGAACCCATTGCTCTAACAAGGCCCTGAAGCAACCAGAACCCATTGCTCTAACAAGGCCTGAAGCAACCAGAACCCATTGCTCTAACAAGGACCTGAAGCAACCAGAACCCATTGCTCTAACAAGACCCTGAAGCAACCAGAACCCATTGCTCTAACAAGCCCTGAAGCAACCAGAACCCATTGCTCTAACAAGGCCCTGAAGCAACCAGAACCCATTGCTCTAAGGCCCGAAGCAACCAGAACCCATTGCTCTAACAAGTCCTGAAGCAACCAGAACCCATTGCTCTAACAAGGCCTGAAGCAACCAGAACCCATTGCTCTAACAAGGACCTGAAGCAACCAGAACCCATTGCTCTAACAAGGCCTGAAGCAACCAGAACCCATTGCTCTAACAAGTCCTGAAGCAACCAGAACCCATTGCTCTAACAAGTCCTGAAGCAACCAGAACCCATTGCTCTAACAAGTCCTGAAGCAACCAGAACCCATTGCTCTAACAAGGACCGAAGCAACCAGAACCCATTGCTCTAACAAGTCCTGAAGCAACCAGAACCCATTGCTCTAACAAGTCCTGAAGCAACCAGAACCCATTGCTCTAAGGCCCGAAGCAACCAGAACACATTGCTCTAACAAGGCCCTGAAGCAACCAGAACCCATTGCTCTAACAAGGCCCTGAAGCAACCAGAACCCATTGCTCTAACAAGGCCCTGAAGCAACCAGAACCCATTGCTCTAACAAGGCCTGAAGCAACCAGAACCCATTGCTCTAACAAGTCCTGAAGCAACCAGAACCCATTGCTCTAACAAGGACCTGAAGCAACCAGAACCCATTGCTCTAACAAGTCCTGAAGCAACCAGAACACATTGCTCTAACAAGGCCCTGAAGCAACCAGAACACATTGCTCTAACAAGGCCCTGAAGCAACCAGAACCCATTGCTCTAACAAGTCCTGAAGCAACCAGAACCCATTGCTCTAACAAGGCCTGAAGCAACCAGAACCCATTGCTCTAACAAGGCCTGAAGCAACCAGAACCCATTGCTCTAACAAGGCCTGAAGCAACCAGAACCCATTGCTCTAACAAGGACCTGAAGCAACCAGAACCCATTGCTCTAACAAGTCCTGAAGCAACCAGAACCCATTGCTCTAACAAGGCCTGAAGCAACCAGAACCCATTGCTCTAACAAGGCCCTGAAGCAACCAGAATGCATTGCTCTAACAAGCCCTGAAGCAACCAGAACCCATTGCTCTAACAAGGCCTGAACAAAGTGATATTGTAAATAAATGATTTCTTACAAGGCCTTCACAAAACCTCCTCTGTTCCTTACTGAACAACTGTTGGTGATTGAGGTCTATAGTGACATGCCAGGTACAGTGGCCAGAACTAAGGGGAGTCCATCATAGCCTGAATACATTACATTGACAGCCAACAGTAAGACTAAGGCCAGGATTCAAACCAACACAGATTAGCCAACACAGTGTGATGCTCATTTATTTTCATGTGTTTGTATCCTGGCCCAAGACACACCTTCCTTTGGACTTTAGGGATGAGAGATCAGAGCCTTACGTTTTCATAGAGGGCTTGTAGAGTCTCCAGGTCCACCACAGTATTGTCCAGGTTCAGGATGGCTGGAAGAGACAAAACACAGTTAGTGGTTATTGAGGATGGCTGAAAGGGACAGAAGAGAGAAGACAGATTATGGATATCGAGAATGGCTGGAAGGCACAGAAGACAGATAGTGGTTATCAAGGATGGCTGGAAGAGACAGAAGACAGATAGTGGTTATCAAGGATGGCTGGAAGGGACAGAAGACAGTGAGTGGTTAATATAGATACACAGTTGAAGGCGGAAGTTTATATGCACTTAGGTTGTAGTCATTAAAACTCGTTTTTCAACCACTCCACAAGTTTCTTGTTAACAAACTCTAGTTCTGGCAAGTCGGTTAGGACATCTACTTTGTGCATGACACAAGTCATTTTTCCAACAACTGTCTTGGAAAATTCCAGAAAAATGATGTCATGGCGTTAGAAGCTTCTGATAGGCTAATTGACATAATGAGTCAATTGGAGGTTTACCTGTGGATGTATTTCAAGGCCTACCTTCAAACTCAGTGCCTCTTTACTTGTCATCATGGGAAAATCAAAAGAAATTTGTCAAATTACAGACCTCCACAAGTCTGGTTCATCCTTGGGAGCAATTTCCAAACGCCAAAAGGTACCATGTTCATCTGTACAAGCAATGGTACGCAAGTATAAACACCAAGGGACCACACAGCCGCCATACCGCTCAGGAAGGAGACGCGTTCTGTCTCCTAGAGATTAACATACTGTGGTGCGAAAAGTGCAAATCAATCCCAGAACAACAGCAAAGGACGTTGTGAAGATGCTGGAGGAAACAGGTACAAAAGTATCTATATCCACAGTAAAACGAGTCCTATATCGACACAACCTGAAAGGCCGCTCAGCAAGGAAGAAGACACTGCTCTAAAACTGCCATAAAAAAGCCAGACTATGCTTTGCACATGGGGACAAAGATCGTACCTTTTGGAGAAATGTCCTCTGGTCTGATGAAACAAAAATAGAACTGTTTGACCATCATTATGTTTGGCGTAAAAAGGGGGATGCTTGCAAGCCGAAGAACACCATCCCAACCGTGAAGCATGGGGGTGGCAGCATCATGTTGTGGGGGCGCTTTGCTGCAGGAGGGACTGGTGCACTTCACAAAATAGATGGCATCATGAGGTAGGAAAATTATGTGGATATATTGAAGCAACATCTCAAGACATCAGTCAGGAAGTTAAAGCTTGGTCGCAAAAGGGTCTTCCAAATGGACAATGACCCCAAGCATACTTCCAAAGTTGTGGCAAAATGGCTTAAGGACAACAAAGTCAAGGTATAGGAGTGGCCATCACAAAGCCCTGACCTCAATCCTATAGAAAAGTTGTGGGCAGAACTGAAAAAGCATGTGCGAGCAAGGAGACCTACAAACCTGACTCAGTTACACAAGGTCTGTCAGGAGGAATGGGGCAAAATTCACCCAACTGCTTGTGGAAGGCTACCCGAAACGTTTGACCCAAGTTAAATAATTTAAAGGCAATGCTACCAAATACTAATTGAGTGTATGTAAACTTCTGAACCACTGGGAATGTGATGAAAGAAATAAAAGCTGAAATAAATAATTCTCTACTATTATTCTGACATTTCACATTCTTAAAATAAAGTGGTGATCCTAACTGACCTAAAACAATACATATTTACTAGGATTAAATGTCAGGAATTGTGAAAAACTGAGTTTAAATGTATTTTGCTAATGTGTATGTAAACTTCCGACTTAACTGTGTGTGTGTGTGAGAGATATGTATGCATGCATGCATGTATGTTTATAGACATCATTAGTTATGACCATAGACATCTACACTGAGCGTACAAAACCTTAGGAACAGTTTCCTAATATTGAGTTGCACCCCCTCAGAACCACCTCGATTCGTCGGGTCATGGACTCTACAAGGTGTCGAAAGCGTTCCACAGGGGATGCTGGACCATGTTGACTCCAATGCTTCCCACAGTTGTGTCAAGTTGGCTGGATGTCCTTCGGGTGGTGGACCATTCTTGATACACACAGGAAATTGTTGAGCTTGAAAAAAATCCAGCAGCGTTGCAGTTCTTGCCACACTCAAACCGATGCGTCTGGAAACTACAACCATACCCCGTTCAAAGGCACTTAAATCTTTGTCTTGCCCATTCACCCTCTGACTTGTCTCAATTGTCTCAAGGCTTAAAATAAGGGATCAATAAGGGATCATAGCTTTCACCTGGATTCACCTGGTCAGTCTGTCATGGAAAGAGGCAGAGGAGAGGAGACGTACAGAGAGAGGATAGGTACAGATACTGTGGAGCAGGGTACAGATCCTGTGGAGCAGGGTACAGAAACTGTGGAGCAGGATACAGAGAGAGGAGAGGTACAGATACTGTGGAGCAAGGTACAGAGAGAGGAGAGGTACAGGTACTGTGGAGCAGGGTACAGAGAGAGGAGAGGTACAGATACTGTGGAGCAGGGTACAGAGAGAGGATAGGTACAGGTACTGTGGAGCAGGGTACAGAGAGAGGATAGGTACAGGTACTGTGGAGCAGGGTACAGAGAGAGGAGAGGTACAGATACTGTGGAGCAGGGTACAGAGAGAGGAGAGGTACAGATACTGTGGAGCAGGGTACAGAGAGAGGAGAGGTACAGATACTGTGGAGCAGGGTACAGAGAGAGGAGAGGTACAGATACTGTGGAGCAGGGTACAGAGAGAGGAGAGGTACAGGTACTGTGGAGCAGGGTACAGAGAGAGGATAGGTACAGGTACTGTGGAGCAGGGTACAGAGAGAGGAGAGGTACAGATACTGTGGAGCAGGGTACAGAGAGAGGAGAGGTACAGATACTGTGGAGCAGGGTACAGAGAGAGGAGAGGTACAGATACTGTGGAGCAGGGTACAGAGAGAGGAGAGGTACAGGTACTGTGGAGCAGGGTACAGAGAGAGGAGAGGTACAGATACTGTGGAGCAGGGTACAGAGAGAGGAGAGGTACAGATACTGTGGAGCAGGGTACAGAGAGAGGAGAGGTACAGAGAGAGGAGAGGTACAGATACTGTGGAGCAGGGTACAGAGAGAGGAGAGATACAGAGAGAGGAGAGGTACAGAGAGAAGAGAGGTACAGAGAGAAGAGAGGTACAGAGAGAAGAGAGGTACAGAGAGAAGAGAGGTACAGAGAGAAGAGAGGTACAGGTACTGTGGAGCAGGGTACAGAGAGAGGAGAGATACAGAGAGAGGAGAGATACAGAGAGAGGAGAGGTACAGAGAGAGGAGAGGTACTGGTCATAAGGTTACAGACTGAAGGCTGGTGGGGGCTGGTAATGAGGGAGGGGGGGACACTTTGACCTTACTACAGCCCTCATCTGACAGGAGAGATGGGGTCAAAACAAGTGTTGGAGCCAACAAGACTTAAACGTTCCTGCATATCTCTGCGAGACCGAGGCGCAGTGACGCAAGACGCCAACAAGACGCCAGAGCAGCGAGATCAGGTGCAGGCTGGGAGCTGACACCCTGAGAGCTGTGAGAACTTGGAGAGAGGGGGGGGGAGGAAGTCGGTAACACCGACACCAAATAAGGTCATTCCTGACACGGCCTGGACACAGGGGAGCACGGCTCTGCTCATAATCCAACAGCTGAATTAATCCCAACTCCACAACCTTGAAACGGGGTCAAATCCACCGTGGTGCAAAGCTCACAGCTTTAGAGCAGATTTGAGCATTTCTTTCCTTTTCCCCAATTCCCACAGAGTTCAGTACCACCCACAGGCGTCTAAAAGGTCCCCAGCCCCCTCCCCCCCCAAGCCTGACACCACTAAGAAGCTTAATGGGGGTGTGATGAGGCTGGGGGGGGGGCAATTAACTACATTTGGCTGCATGGCAAAAATCCCTCCACATCGGGACTGGCTGTCAAGGAGAGACTGGCTGTCTGCTCGGCTAACTAGCACCTCTGACACCAATTCAGCTCAACCGCCTTTTTAAGGAGGGGAAATTATCAGGCCAATTTTCCAGACAACCTTTTGAAGGAAAATCTATTATCTTAATATATACTGTAAGTGTCTCCGACCACCAACGATAATAAAACTCAAACAAGGTACATAATATCCTCTTCATTAGATGTATGTAGATGAGAACGTGTTCTCAACTGGCATACCTGGTTAAATACAGGTGAAATAAAACATTTAAAATGTAGACAAAATATAGTTTTATTAATAAAAAGCTGTTAACTGTCCAGTCAGTGTCTACTAGACCTATCCTCAGCCCTCTGAGCAGCAGTAGTCTCTAGTCAGTGTCTACTAGACATATCCTCAGCCCTCTCTGAGCAGCAGTAGTCTCTGGTCAGTGTCTACGAGACATATCCTCAGCCCTCTCTGAGCAGCAGTAGTCTCTAGTCAGAGTCTACTAGACCTATCCTCAGCCCTCTCTGAGCAGCAGTAGTCTCTGGTCAGTGTCTAGTAGACCTATCCTCAGCCCTCTCTGAACAGTCCTGTGATTCAACACTACTCCAAACAAACAGCAGTTTAAGTCCACTGTGACTTGTTGCAGCCTCTTGTCGGTCATTCCTTTGTTGTTAGCTTTATCAGAGCACCTGTGGATTGACACAGCCTTTGGTAACACGAAGCCATGGAGAGACCGAGAGACCGAGAGACAGAGAGAGAGAGAGAGAGAGAGAGAGAGAGAGAGAGAGAGGAGGACACTACCCTTGCTAGCTCACCTCGTGTTCCTCGCTCCATGCTCTCCTGGCTAGCTCAACGTGTGTCGGTCTAGTCTAGAGGGGGAATATTTGTCTACCAGCATATAATCAGCGGCGCAACACTCCACGAAAACGGCATGATGAAAGAAACACGACCTCAAATCTGTCAGATAAAAGACTGTTTAAATTCCTCACGTCGACTTTTAGTCTGGGCTAGAACGGATCTGGCGCCTCAAACTGTAATCCTTTAGAAAGTAAATGTTTGAACACAAACAGAGGTGAAGTGGTTGAATGTTTAATCCTCAGATATAGTATTACATTGAAGCGTTTAGGCACAGTGAGTATATTCAGTAGTAAAACGATAGAGAACGCCTCACCTGCTTGCTACTACACGGTGCCTGTTTGAATTAAACGGCCAGACGTTAAGGGACAGGAAGTGTATCCAGTAGTAAAACGATAGAGAACGCCTCACCTGCTTGCTACTACACGGTGCCTGTTTGAATTAAACGGCCAGACGTTAAGGGACAGGAAGTGTATCCAGTAGTAAAACGATAGAGAAGGCCTCGCCTGCTTGCTACTACACGGTGTCTGTTTGAATTAAACGGCCAGACGTTAAGGGACAGGAAGTCAACACAGGACAGATTGGCTGCTTCACAAAATGGCACCCTATATTCCCCACTTGGTGCACTACAGTCAACCAGAGCCCCGGTCAAAAGTAGTGCACTACACTCAACCAGAGCCCCGGTCAAATGTAGTGCACTCCACTCAACCAGAGCCCCGGTCAAAAGTAGTGCACTCCACTCAACCAGAGCCCCGGTCAAAAGTAGTGCACTACACTCAACCAGAGCCCCGGTCAAAAGTAGTGCACTACACTCAACCAGAGCCCCGGTCAAAAGTAGTGCACTACAGTCAACCAGAGCCCCGGTCAAAAGTAGTGCACTACAGTCAACCAGAGCCCCGGTCAAAAGTAGTGCACTACAGTCAACCAGAGCCCCGGTCAAAAGTAGTGCACTCCACTCAACCAGAGCCCCGGTCAAAAGTAGTGCACTCCACTCAACCAGAGCCCCAGTCAAAAGTAGTGCACTATATAGGGAATATTCTCTTAAATGCTTTCTACCTGAGAATACTTAGACAACAGCCCAAGATGAAGGGCCGGTCCAACACACTAGAGGAGGAATCAACAGCCCTCCTCTCCACACCCCGTCCGTGGAGAGGAGGATGAAGGTGGGGGGTGGAGAGGTAGAGAGGAGGATGGTGGAGAGGTAGAGAGGAGGATGGGGGGGGTAGAGAGGAGGATGGGGGTGGTAGAGAGGAGGATGGGGGGGTAGAGAGGAGGATGGGGGGGTGGAGAGGAGGATGGGGGTGGTAGAGAGGAGGATGGGGGGGTATAGAGAGGAGGATGGGGGGTATAGAGAGGAGGATGGGGGGGTGGAGAGGAGGATGGGGGTGGAGAGGAGGATGGGGGTGGAGAGGAGGATGGGGTGGAGAGGAGGATGGGGGGTAGAGAGGAGGATGGGGTGGTGGAGAGGAGGATGGGGGGTGGAGAGGAGGATGGGGGGTGGAGAGGAGGATGGGCGGTGGAGAGGAGGATGGGGGTGGAGAGGAGGATGGGGGGGTAGAGAGGAGGATGGGGTGGTAGAGAGGAGGATGGGGTGGTAGAGAGGAGGATGGGGTGGTAGAGAGGAGGATGGGGTGGTGAGAGGAGGATGGGGTGGAGAGAGGAGGATGGGGTGGAGAGAGGAGGATGGGGGTGGAGAGAGGAGGATGGGGGTGGAAGAGAGGAGGATGGGGGTGGAAGAGAGGAGGATGGGGGGGTAGAGAGGAGGATGGGGGGGTAGAGAGGAGGATGGGGGGGTAGAGAGGAGGATGGGGGGGTAGAGAGGAGGATGGGGGGGTAGAGAGGAGGATGGGGGGGTAGAGAGGAGGATGGGGGGGTAGAGAGGAGGATGGGGGGGTAGAGAGGAGGATGGGGGGGTAGAGAGGAGGATGGGGGGGGTAGAGAGGAGGATGGGGGGGGTAGAGAGGAGGATGGGGGGGGTAGAGAGGAGGATGGGGGGGTAGAGAGGAGGATGGGGGTGGAGAGGAGGATGGGGGTGGAGAGGAGGATGGGGGTGGAGAGGAGGATGGGGGTGGAGAGGAGGATGGGGGTGGAGAGGAGGATGGGGGGGTAGAGAGGAGGATGGGGGGGTGGAGAGGAGGATGGGGGGGTGGAGAGGAGGATGGGGTGGTGGAGAGGAGGATGGGGTGGTGGAGAGGAGGATGGGGTGGTGGAGAGGAGGATGGGGTGGTGGAGAGGAGGGTGGGGTGGTGGAGAGGAGGGTGGAGAGGAGGATGGGTGGTGGAGAGGAGGATGGGGGTTGGAGAGGAGGTGGAGAGGAGGGTGGAGAGGAGGATGGGTGGTGGAGAGGAGGATGGGGGGGTAGAGAGGAGGGGAGATTCCTGCTGTTTATTTAGCTCTGCTTAACAATCAGGGCTTATTGGGAGGAATGTTGCTGTATATTTTATGCTGGTGCCAAAATAATTTGTATTGCATTTCAATCTAATCAATGTGTTTCTACGTTCTGTACGTCTCAGACACATGTTCTGGTTCCTGGAGACGTGGCTCAGAGGGATTATTCTGATTACTTCCTTTCTAAATAAAAAGTTAAATAAATACATTGAAATTCCTTCCTAACCACACACTGACAGTCTGTTGGCCGTCCATCTGTCTGTTCGTTTTGGTGCTGAAGACAAAAGATTATAATAGGCTAAGCTAAATAAAACAAATGATTTTGAACAACAAAATGGGAAGACGGTGTAGTTTCAGAGAAAATCTTTTTTCAACAATAGACAGGAATTCGATCTTGTACCTATGGAGGTGTGATGGCAAATCCCCGTCCGTAACCTGCCGAGCTGCCGTTCAGGCGCTATAAACTGTACCTATGGAGGTGTGATGGCAAATCCCCGTCCGTAACCTGCCGAGCTGCCGTTCAGGCGCTATAAACTGTACCTATGGAGGTGTGATGGCAAATCCCCGTCCGTAACCTGCCGAGCTGCCGTTCAGGCGCTATAAACTGTACCTATGGAGGTGTGATGGCAAATCCCCGTCCGTAACCTGCCGAGCTGCCGTTCAGGCGCTATAAACTGTACCTATTGAGGTGTGATGGCAAATCCCCGTCCGTAACCTGCCGAGCTGCCGTTCAGGCGCTATAAACTGGGAGAGATCTAACTCAATGAGTCAGTAAGGCGTTATGGTGGAGGTCGATGTTTGAAAGCAACTTGGCGTCAAAGAAAGAACCTGAGACTGACTCAACGTGCAGTAAGATGTCTAACCACCACTAGAATATCTCTGTTCTAACCACCACTAGAATATCTCTGTTCTGAGACCGACTCAACGTGCAGTAAAATGTCTAACCACCACTAGAATATCTGTTCTGAGACTGACTCATCGTGCAGTAAGATGTCTAACCACCACTAGAATATCTCTGTTCTGAGACTGACTCATCGTGCAGTAAGATGTCTAACCACCACTAGAATATCTCTGTTCTGAGACCGACTCAACGTGCAGTAAGATGTCTAACCACCACTAGAATATCTCTGTTCTAACCACCACTAGAATATCTCTGTTCTGAGACGACTCAACGTGCAGTAAAATGTCTAACCACCACTAGAATATCTGTTCTGAGACCGACTCAATGTGCAGTAAGATGTCTAACCACCACTAGAATATCTCTACTAGAATATCGCTGTTTTTAAAATGCTGCATTTCACTTCACATCAACTCACAAAAGAAAATTGCATGTTGAAGTAAACGTAATTCTTTAAAGTAAAAAAAACATTTGGTGTATGTTTTCTGAGACACGGTTGGGTAGGGAGGGAATTGTTTCCATTCTTACTGGTTAAATTCCATCAAAACATTGAAATATTGGACTCATTAGGGACTTCTGTTGATTTGACGTTTACATTCCACCTCAAAACACACAGAACAAAAAGAGACATTCATATTCCCATCTCTACAGAGAACGGAGACATTCATATTCCCATCTCTACAGAGAACGGGGACATTCATATTCCCATCTCTACAGAGAACGGGGACATTCATATTCCCATCTCTACAGAGAACGGGGACATTCATATTCCCATCTCTACAGAGAACGGGGACATTCATATTCCCATCTCTACAGAGAACGGGGACATTCATATTCCCATCTCTACAGAGAACGGAGACATTCATATTCCCATCTCTACAGAGAACGGGGACATTCATATTCCCATCTCTACAGAGAACGGGGACATTCATATTCCCATCTCTACAGAGAACGGAGACATTCATATTCCCATCTCTACAGAGAACGGGGACATTCATATTCCCATCTCTACAGAGAACGGGGACATTCATATTCCCATCTCTACAGAGAACGGAGACATTCATATTCCCATCTCTACAGAGAACGGGGACATTCATATTCCCATCTCTACAGAGAACGGGGACATTCATATTCCCATCTCTACAGAGAACGGGTACATTCATATTCCCATCTCTACAGAGAACGGGGACATTCATATTCCCATCTCTACAGAGAACGGAGACATTCATATTCCCATCTCTACAGAGAACGGAGACATTCATATTCCCATCTCTACAGAGAACGGAGACATTCATATTCCCATCTCTACAGAGAACGGAGACATTCATATTCCCATCTCTACAGAGAACGGGGACATTCATATTCCCATCTCTACAGAGAACGGAGACATTCATATTCCCATCTCTACAGAGAACGGAGACATTCATATTCCCATCTCTACAGAGAACGGAGACATTCATATTCCCATCTCTACAGAGAACGGAGACATTCATATTCCCATCTCTACAGAGAACGGAGACATTCATATTCCCATCTCTACAGAGAACGGAGACATTCATATTCCCATCTCTACAGAGAACGGAGACATTCATATTCCCATCTCTACAGAGAACGGGGACATTCATATTCCCATCTCTACAGAGAAGGGAGACATTCATATTCCCATCTCTACAGAGAACGGGGACATTCATATTCCCATCTCTACAGAGAACAGAGGACGGGGACATTCATATTCCCATCTCTACAGAGAACGGAGACATTCATATTCCCATCTCTACAGAGAACGGGGACATTCATATTCCCATCTCTACAGAGAACGGGGAACATTCATATTCCCATCTACAGAGAACGGGGACATTCATATTCCCATCTCTACAGAGAACAGAGGACGGGGACATTCATATTCCCATCTCTACAGAGAACAGAGGACGGGGACATTCATATTCCCATCTCTACAGAGAATGGGGACATTCATATTCCCATCTCTACAGAGAACGGGGACATTCATATTCCCATCTCTACAGAGAACGGGGACATTCATATTCCCATCTCTACAGAGAACGGGGACATTCATATTCCCATCTCTACAGAGAACGGGGACATTTGAGACGCAGGCAGGACTGTAATTTGGATGCTTCAGTATTCCTGAGAAAAGTGCCCTTCTCACAAGGGAAAACAAACATATTTCATTGTAAATGACAGATCTTCTGTCTGGTTTTGTCTGTCGCTATATATAATTCATAATGTGAGAAGGCATTGATCAGCATTTTGTTGTTGTTCGCGGCAGATCAGAGAAGTTGGAAAAACTTCAGAGACGTTCTTCCTTTTATAGGAATGTGGTGGTAACCAACATACTGTTCTGGATTCAGATAATGGACAGAGAATAGAAATGGGCTCATTGATCTCTTCCTTGTGGCCAACGTGATCACAGAAGGTGTGTGTGACACAAGATGACACCATCAGACAGTATTTTGGGGGGTTATTTCTTACATTATTCACTCAGAACATCTCTGGTATTATTAACCAACATCCGAAAAAAACTTTGGGATATTTGTAGGTCACACCAGACATTTGAGCAGAAATTCGACTTCCCTGACCTGGATCCTTTGTTTGAAGATCGAGACAGCTCTATTCATCCAGGTATTGAAGTACGTAGTAGCAGCTATCACCACATCAGTTTATAATGCTGTAGGATGTAGGAGCTATCACCACATCAGTTTATAATGCTGTAGGAGCCATCACCACATCAGTTTATAATGCTGTAGGAGCTATCACTACATCAGTTTATAATGCTGTAGGAGCCATCACCACATCAGTTTATAATACTGTAGGAGCCATCACCACATCAGTTTATAATGCTGTAGGAGCCATCACCACATCAGTTTATAATAATGTAGGCGCCATCACCACATCAGTTTATAATGCTGTAGGAGCCATCACCACATCAGTTTATAATGTTGTAGGAGCCATCACCACATCAGTTTATAATGCTGTAGGAGCCATCACCACATCAGTTTATAATACTGTAGGAGCCATCACCACATCAGTTTATAACGCTGTAGGAGCCATCACCACATCAGTTTATAATGCTGTAGGAGCCATCACCACATCAGTTTATAATGCTGTAGGAGCCATCACCACATCAGTTTATAATGCTGTAGGAGCCATCACCACATCAGTTTATAATGTTGTAGGAGCCATCACCACATCAGTTTATAATGCTGTAGGAGCCATCACCACATCAGTTTATAATAATGTAGGCGCCATCACCACATCAGTTTATAATGCTGTAGGAGCCATCACCACATCAGTTTATAATGTTGTAGGAGCCATCACCACATCAGTTTATAATGCTGTAGGAGCCATCACCACATCAGTTTATAATACTGTAGGAGCCATCACCACATCAGTTTATAACGCTGTAGGAGCCATCACCACATCAGTTTATAATGCTGTAGGAGCCATCACCACATCAGTTTATAATGTTGTAGGAGCCATCACCACATCAGTTTATAATGCTGTAGCATGTAGGAGCTATCACCACATCAGTTTATAATGCTGTAGGAGCCATCACCACATCAGTTTATAATGCTGTAGGAGCCATCACCACATCAGTTTATAATACTGTAGGAGCCATCACCACATCAGTTTATAATGCTGTAGGAGCCATCACCACATCAGTTTATAATGCTGTAGGAGCCATCACCACATCAGTTTATAATGCTGTAGGAGCCATCACCACATCAGTTTATAATACTGTAGGAGCCATCACCACATCAGTTTATAACGCTGTAGGAGCCATCACCACATCAGTTTATAATACTGTAGCATGTAGGAGCCATCACTACATCTGTTTATAACGCTGTAGCATGTAGGAGCCATCACCACATCAGTTTATAATACTGTAGCATGTAGGAGCCATCACCACATCAGTTTATAATGCTGTAGGAGCCATCACCACATCAGTTTATAATACTGTAGGAGCCATCACCACATCAGTTTATAACGCTGTAGGAGCCATCACCACATCAGTTTATAATACTGTAGGAGCCATCACCACATCAGTTTATAACGCTGTAGGAGCCATCACCACATCAGTTTATAACGCTGTAGGAGCCATCACCACATCAGTTTATAATACTGTAGCATGTAGGAGCCATCACTACATCTGTTTATAACGCTGTAGCATGTAGGAGCCATCACCACATCAGTTTATAATGCTGTAGGAGCCATCACCACATCAGTTTATAATACTGTAGGAGCCATCACCACATCAGTTTATAATGCTGTAGGAGCCATCACCACATCAGTTTATAATGCTGTAGGAGCCATCACCACATCAGTTTATAATACTGTAGGAGCCATCACCACATCAGTTTATAACGCTGTAGGAGCCATCACCACATCAGTTTATAATGCTGTAGGAGCCATCACCACATCAGTTTATAATGCTGTAGGAGCCATCACCACATCAGTTTATAATGCTGTAGGAGCCATCACCACATCAGTTTATAATGCTGTAGGAGCCATCACCACATCAGTTTATAATACTGTAGGAGCCATCACCACATCAGTTTATAATGCTGTAGGAGCCATCACCACATCAATTTATAATGCTGTAGGAGCCATCACCACATCAGTTTATAATGCTGTAGGAGCCATCACCACATCAGTTTATAACGCTGTAGGAGCCATCACCACATCAGTTTATAATGCTGTAGGAGCCATCACCACATCAGTTTATAATGCTGTAGCATGTAGGAGCTATCACCACATCAGTTTATAATGCTGTAGGAGCCATCACCACATCAGTTTATAATGCTGTAGGAGCCATCACCACATCAGTTTATAATGCTCTAGCATGTAGGAGCCATCACCACATCAGTTTATAACGCTGTAGCATGTAGGAGCCATCACCACATCAGTTTATAACGCTGTAGGAGCCTACACTACATCAGTTTATAATGTTGTAGGAGCCATCACCACATCAGTTTATAATGATGTAGGAGCCATCACCACATCAGTTTATAATGCTGTAGGAGCCATCACCACATCAGTTTATAACGCTGTAGGAGCCATCACCACATCAGTTTATAACGCTGTAGCATGTAGGAACCATCACCACATCAGTTTATAACGCTGTAGCATGTAGGAGCCATCACCACATCAGTTGTACAGTCAGGTCTACAGACTGCTACTGGTCAGTAGGGGGTCTGACAGTCAGGTCTACAGTACAGACTGCTACTGGTCAGTAGGGGGTCTGACAGTCAGGTCTACAGTACAGACTGCTACTGGTCAGTAGGGGGTCTGACAGTCAGGTCTACAGTACAGACTGCTACTGGTCAGTAGGGGGTCTGACAGTCAGGTCTACAGACTGCTACTGGTCAGTAGGGGGTCTTACAGTCAGGTCTACAGTACAGACTGCTACTGGTCAGTAGGGGGTCTTACAGTCAGGTCTACAGTACAGACTGCTACTGGTCAGTAGGGGGTCTTACAGTCAGGTCTACAGTACAGACTGCTACTGGTCAGTAGGGGGTCTGACAGTCAGGTCTACAGTACAGACTGCTACTGGTCAGTAGGGGGTCTGACAGTCAGGTCTACAGTACAGACTGCTACTGGTCAGTAGGGGGTCTTACAGTCAGGTCTACAGTACAGACTGCTACTGGTCAGTAGGGGGTCTTACAGTCAGGTCTACAGTACAGACTGCTACTGGTCAGTAGGGGGTCTTACAGTCAGGTCTACAGTACAGACTGCTACTGGTCAGTAGGGGGTCTGACAGTCAGGTCTACAGTACAGACTGCTACTGGTCAGTAGGGGGTCTGACAGTCAGGTCTACAGTACAGACTGCTACTGGTCAGTAGGGGGTCTTACAGTCAGGTCTACAGTACAGACTGCTACTGGTCAGTAGGGGGTCTTACAGTCAGGTATACAGTACAGACTGCTACTGGTCAGTAGGGGGTCTTACAGTCAGGTCTACAGTACAGACTGCTACTGGTCAGTAGGGGGTCTTACAGTCAGGTCTACAGTACAGACTGCTAATGGTCAGTAGGGGGTCTTAGTCAGGTCTACAGTACAGACTGCTACTGGTCAGTAGGGGGTCTTACAGGCAGGTCTACAGTACAGACTCCTACTGGTCAGTAGGGGGTCTTACAGTCAGGTCTACAGACTGCTACTGGTCAGTAGGGGGTCTTACAGTCAGGTCTACAGACTGCTACTGGTCAGTAGGGGGTCTTACAGTCAGGTCTACAGTCTGCTACTGGTCAGTAGGGGTCTTACAGTCAGGTCTACAGTCTGCTACTGGTCAGTAGGGGGTCTTACAGTCAGGTCTACAGTCTGCTACTGGTCAGTAGGGGGTCTTACAGTCAGGTCTACAGACTGCTACTGGTCAGTAGGGGGTCTTACAAGCAGGTCTACAGTCTACTACTGGTCAGTAGGGGGTCTTACAGTCAGGTCTACAGTACAGACTGCTACTGGTCAGTAGGGGGTCTGACAGTCAGGTCTACAGTACAGACTGCTACTGGTCAGTAGGGGGTCTGACAGTCAGGTCTACAGACTGCTACTGGTCAGTAGGGGGTCTGACAGTCAGGTCTACAGACTGCTACTGGTCAGTAGGGGGTCTGACAGTCAGGTCTACAGACTGCTACTGGTCAGTAGGGGGTCTGACAGTCAGGTCTACAGACTGCTACTGGTCAGTAGGGGGTCTGACAGTCAGGTCTACAGACTGCTACTGGTCAGTAGGGGGTCTGACAGTCAGGTCTACAGACTGCTACTGGTCAGTAGGGGGTCTGACAGTCAGGTCTACAGACTGCTACTGGTCAGTAGGGGGTCTGACAGTCAGGTCTACAGTACAGACTGCTACTGGTCAGTAGGGGGTCTGACAGTCAGGTCTACAGTACAGACTGCTACTGGTCAGTAGGGGGTCTGACAGTCAGGTCTACAGTACAGACTGCTACTGGTCAGTAGGGGGTCTGACAGTCAGGTCTACAGACTGCTACTGGTCAGTAGGGGGTCTTACAGTCAGGTCTACAGTACAGACTGCTACTGGTCAGTAGGGGGTCTTACAGTCAGGTATACAGACTGCTACTGGTCAGTAGGGGGTCTTACAGTCAGGTCTACAGTACAGACTGCTACTGGTCAGTAGGGGGTCTGACAGTCAGGTCTACAGTACAGACTGCTACTGGTCAGTAGGGGGTCTTACAGTCAGGTCTACAGTACAGACTGCTACTGGTCAGTAGGGGGTCTGACAGTCAGGTCTACAGTACAGACTGCTAATGGTCAGTAGGGGGTCTTAGTCAGGTCTACAGTACAGACTGCTACTGGTCAGTAGGGGGTCTTACAGTCAGGTCTACAGTACAGACTGCTACTGGTCAGTAGGGGGTCTTACAGTCAGGTCTACAGTACAGACTGCTACTGGTCAGTAGGGGGTCTGACAGTCAGGTCTACAGTACAGACTGCTACTGGTCAGTAGGGGGTCTTACAGGCAGGTCTACAGTACAGACTGCTACTGGTCAGTAGGGGGTCTTACAGTCAGGTCTACAGACTGCTACTGGTCAGTAGGGGGTCTGACAGTCAGGTCTACAGTACAGACTGCTACTGGTCAGTAGGGGGTCTTACAGGCAGGTCTACAGTACAGACTGCTACTGGTCAGTAGGGGGTCTTACAGTCAGGTCTACAGACTGCTACTGGTCAGTAGGGGGTCTGACAGTCAGGTCTACAGTACAGACTGCTACTGGTCAGTAGGGGGTCTGACAGTCAGGTCTACAGACTGCTACTGGTCAGTAGGGGGTCTTACAGTCAGGTCTACAGTACAGACTGCTACTGGTCAGTAGGGGGTCTGACAGTCAGGTCTACAGTACAGACTGCTACTGGTCAGTAGGGGGTCTGACAGTCAGGTCTACAGTACAGACTGCTACTGGTCAGTAGGGGGTCTGACAGTCAGGTATACAGTACAGACTGCTACTGGTCAGTAGGGGGTCTGACAGTCAGGTCTACAGTACAGACTGCTACTGGTCAGTAGGGGGTCTGACAGTCAGGTCTACAGACTGCTACTGGTCAGTAGGGGGTCTTACAGTCAGGTCTATGGGGTCTAAGTCATATACAGTATAGTGATGTAATGATATAGTTATGGGTCATATACAGTATAGTGATGTAATGATATAGTTATGGGGTCTAAGTCATATACAGTATAGTGATGTAATGATATAGTTATGGGTCATATACAGTATAGTGGTGTAATGATATAGTTATGGGGTCTAAGTCATATACAGTATAGTGATGTAATGATATAGTTATGGGTCATATACAGTATAGTGGTGTAATGATATAGTTATGGGGTCTAAGTCATATACAGTATAGTGGTGTAATGATATAGTTATGGGGTCTAAGTCATACACAGTATAGTGATATAGTTATGGGTCATATACAGTATAGTGGTGTAATGATATAGTTATGGGTCATATACAGTATAGTGGTGTAATGATATAGTTATGGGGTCTAAGTCATATACAGTATAGTGTTGTAATGATATAGTTATGGGGTCTAAGTCATATACAGTATAGTGGTGTAATGATATAGTTATGGGTCATATACAGTATAGTGTTGTAATGATATAGTTATGGGGTCATATACAGTATAGTGGTGTAATGATATAGTTAAGAGTCATATACAGTATAGTGGTGTAATGATATAGTTATGGGGTCATATACAGTATAGTGGTGTAATGATATAGTTATGGGTCATATACAGTATAGTGGTGTAATGATATAGTTATGGGTCATATACAGTATAGTGGTGTAATGATATAGTTATGGGGCATATACAGTATAGTGGTGTAATGATATAGTTACAGGGTCTAAGTCATATACAGTATAGTGATGTAATGATATAGTTATGGGTCATATACAGTATAGTGTTGTAATGATATAGTTATGGGGTCTAAGTCATATACAGTATAGTGTTGTAATGATAGTTATGGGGTCTAAGTCATATACAGTATAGTGGTAAGTAATGAGAGTGGTTAGGTGTTTTGAGGTTAGAATCATGTAACGGGTCTACCGTAGTGCTTAGCAAAAATAGATGTACGCTATTTCACCCTAT
>NW_024060475.1:0-177898 GCF_016432855.1 Salvelinus namaycush | reverse complement strand
AACCATAACTATATCATTACACCACTATACTGTATATGACCCATAAACTATCATTACACCACTATACTGTATAGCACCATAAACTATATCATTACACCCCTAACTGTATATGACTTAGACCCCATAACTATATCATACAACCACTATACTGTATATGACTCATAAACTATATCATTACACACTATACTGTATATGACCCAACTATATCATACATCACATACTTATATGACCATAACTATAATCATTACACCACTATACTGTATATATGACCCCATAACTATCATATACAACTATACTGTATATATGACCCCATAACTATATCATTACACCACTATACTGTATATGACCCATAACTATATCATTACACCACTATACTGTATATGACCCATACTATATCATACATCACTATACTGTATATGACTTAGACCCCATAACTATATCATACACCACTATACTGTATATGACCCATAACTATATACATTACCCACTATATGTATTATGACTTAGACCCATAACTATATCATTACACATATACTGTATATATGACCCCATAACTATATCATTACACCACTATACTGTATATGACCCATAACTATATCATTACACACTATACTGTCATATGACCCATAACTATATCATACACACTATACGTATGACCATAACCTATATTCATACATCAACATATACTGTATATAGACCCCATAACTATATCATTACACCACTATACTGTATGATAGACCCATAACTATATCATTACACACACTAACTGTATATATGACCCATAACTATATCATTAAACACTATACTGTATAGACCCCATAACTATATCATTACCACTATACTGTATATGACCCTATAACTATATCTTTACCAAATAACGTCATACTATGACCCATAACTATATCATTACATCACTATACTGATATATAGACCCATAACTATATCATTACACACTATACTGTATGATAGACCCCATAACTATATCATTACACCACTATACTGATATGACTTAGACCCATAACATATCATTTACACCATATACTGTATATGACTTAGACCCCATAACTATATCATTACACACTATACTGTATATGACCCATAACTATATCATTACACACTATACTGTATATGACAGACCCCATAACTATATCATTACACCACTATACTGTATATGAACCAACATCATTACAAACTTACGTATATGGACCCATAACATTATCATTACACACTAACTGTATATGACCCATAACTATAATCATAACACCACTATACTGTATATGACTTAGACCCCATAACTATACATTACACCACTATACTGTTATATGACCCATAACTATATCATTACACCACTATATGTATATGTGCATAACTAATCATTACTACACTATGACTGTATATGACTTGACCCCATAACTATATCATTACACCACTATACTGATATGACCCATAACTATATCAGTAATACACCACTATACTTATATACTTAGACCCCATAACTATATCATACACACTATACTGTATATGACTTAGACCCCATAACTATCATTACAACACTATACTGTATATGACTTAGACCCATAACGATATATTACACACACTATACTGTATATGACCCAAACTATATCATTACTCACTATACTGTGCTATGACTTAGACCCTGCATAACTATATCATTACACACTATACTGTATATGGCCCCATAACTATATCATTACACCAACTATACTGTATATGACCCATAACTATATCATTACATCACTATATGTATAGACCCATAACTATATCATTAACACTATACTGTATATGACTAGACCCCATAACTATATCATTACACCCTCTATACTGTATATGACCCATAACTATATACATTACACAATACTGTATATGACTTAGACCCATAACTATCATTACACCTATACTGTATTGACCCATAATATATCATTACAAACTATACTGTATATGACCCATAACTATATCATACAACACTATACTGTATATGACTTAGACCCATAACTATATCATTACACACCACTATACTGTATATGACCCATAACTATATCATTACAACACTATACTGATATGACCATAACTATATCATATACCACATACTGTATATGACTTATGACCCATAACTATAATCATTACACCACTATTACTGATATGAACCCTAATAATATCATTACACCACTATACTGTATATGACCCATAACATATCATTACACCACTATACTGTATTGACCCATAACTATATCATTACAACACTATACTGTATAGACTTAACCCCTAACTATATCATACACCACTATACTGTATATGACTTAACCCATAACTATATCATTACAAACACTATACTGTATGATTGACCCCATAACTATATCATTACCACTATACTGTATATAGACCCATAACTATATCCATACACCACTATACTGTATATGACCCCATAACTATATCATTACAAACATATAAGTATATGATTAGACCCATAACTATATCATTACACCACTATACTGTTATGACCCCATAACTATATCATTAAACACTATACTGATATACTTGACCCATAACTATATCATTACACCACTATACTGTATAGACCCATAACTATTCATTACACCACTATACTGTATGACTTAGACCCATAAACTATATTCATTACAACACTATACTGTATATGACTTAGACCCCATAACTATATCATTACACCACTATACTGTATATGACCCATAACTATACATTACACACTATACTGTATGACAGACCATAACTATATCATTACACACTATACTGTATATGACTTAGACCCCATAACTATATCATTACACCACTACTGTATAGCATAACTATATCATTCACACCTATACTGTATAGACCATAACTTATCATTACATCATATACTGTATATGACTTAGACCCATAACTATATCATTACACCCACTATACTGTATAGATTAGACCCAATAACATATCATTACAACACTATCTGTATATGACTTAGACCCCATAACTATATCATTACAACACTATACTGTATACTGACCCATAACTATATCATTACACACTATACTGTATATGACTAGACCCTAACTATATCATTACACCACTATATGTATATGCCCATAACATGATCATTACACCACTATACTGTATATGACCCATAACTATATCATTACACACTATACTGTATATGACCCATAACTATATCATTACACACTATACTGTTATATGACCCAAACTATATCATTACAACACTATACTGTATATGACTTAGACCCATAACTATATCATTACACCACTATAATGTTATGACCCCATAACTATATCATTACAACACATATACTGTATATGAACTTAGACCCCATAACTATATCATTACACCACTATACTGTATATGACCATAACTCTATCATTACACCACTATACTGTATATGACATTAGACCCCTAACTATATCATTACACACACTATACTGTATATGACTTAGACCCCATAACTATATCATTACAACACTATACTGTATAGACCCATAACTATATCTACACCACTATACTGTATATGACCCATAACTATATTACAACTATACTGTTATGACTTAGACCCCATAACTATATCATTACACCACTATACTGTATATGACCATACTAATCATAACACTATATGCATATGACCCCATAACTATATCATACACCACTATAATGATATATGACCCCATAACTATCATCATTACACCACTATACTGTATATGACCCATAACTATATCATTACAACACTACTGTAATGACTTAGACCCATAACTATATCACTACACCACCTATACTGTATATGACCATAACTATATCTATACACACTATACTGTATATGACTTAGACCCCATAACTATATCATTACACCACTATACTGTATATGACCCATAACTAATTCCATTACACACTATACTGATAGACTATAGACCCATAACTATATCATTACACCACTTACTGTATATGACCCATAACTATATCATTACACATCATACACCTGTATAGACATTAGACCCATAACTATATCATTAACCACTATACTGTATATGACTTAGACCCCATAACTATATCATTACACCCACTATACATGTATTATGACTTAGACCCCATAACTATATCATTACACCACTATACTGTATATGACCCATAAATATAATCATCATACACTATACTGTATATGACTTAGACCCGTAACTATATCATACACACTATACTGTATATGACCCATAACTATATCATTACACCACTATACTGTATATGAATTAGACCCATAACTATATACATGATCTTAACTCTACTACCCTAACCCACTCTACATGATCTACTCTACTACCCTAACCACTCTACATGATCTAACTCTGTTACTAACCCACTCTACATGATCTAACTCTACTACCCTAACCCACTCTACATGATCTAACTCTAACCACCCTAACCCACTCTACATGATCTAACTCTACTACCCTAACCCACTCACATGATCTAATACTACTGCTTACCTAACCCACTCTACATGATCTACCTCTACTACCCTAACCCACTCTACCATGATCTACTCTGTACCCTAACCCACTCTACATGATCTAACTCTACTACCCTAACCCACTCTACATGATCTACCTCTACTACCCTAACCCACTCTACATGATCTACCTCTACTACCCTAACCCACTCTACATGATCTAACTCTACTACCCTAACCCACTCTACATGATCTACCTCTGTTACTAACCCACTCTACATGATCTAACTCTACTACCCTAACCCACTCTACATGATCTAACTCTGTTACTACCCACTCTACATGATCTAACCTCTACTACCCTAACCCACTCTACATGATCTAACTCTACTACCCTAACCCACTCTACATGATCTAACTCTACTACCCTAACCCACTCTACATGATCTAACTCTACTACCCTAACCCACTCTACATGATCTACCTCTACTACCCTAACCCACTCTACATGATCTACCTCTACTACCCTAACCCACTCTACATGATCTACCTCTACTACCCTAACCACTCTACCTCTATCTACCTCTACTACCCTACCTCTACATGATCTACCTCTACTACCCTACCCACTCTACATGATCTAACTCTACTACCCTAACCCACTCTACATGATCTAACTTCTACTACCCTAACCCACTCTACATGATCTAACTCTACTACCCTAACCCACTCTACATGATCTAACTCTACTACCCTAACCCACTCTACATGATCTACCTCTACTACCCTAACCCACTCTACATGATCTACCTCTACTACCCTAACCCACTCTACATGATCTAACTCTACTACCCTAACCCACTCTACATGATCTAACTCTACTACCCTAACCCACTCTACATGATCTAACTCTACTACCCTTACCCACTCTACATGATCTAACTCTACTACCCTAACCAACTCTACATGATCTAACTCTACTATCCCTAACCCACTCTACATGATCTAACTCTACTACCCTAACCACTCTACATGATCTAACTCTGTTACTAACCCACTCTACATGATCTAACTCTGTTACTAACCCACTCTACATGATCTAACTCTACTACCCTAACCCACTCTACATGATCTAACTCTACTACCCTAACCCACTCTACATGATCTACCTCTACTACCCTAACCCACTCTACATGATCTAACTCTACCACCCTAACCCACTCTACATGATCTAACTCTACCACCCTAACCCACTCTACATGATCTACCTCTACTACCCTAACCCACTCTACATGATCTAACTCTACTACCCTAACCCACTCTACGTGATCTAACTCTACTACCCTAACCCACTCTACGTGATCTAACTCTACTACCCTAACCCACTCTACATGATCTACCTCTACTACCCTACCCCACTCTACATGATCTAACTCTACCACCCTAACCCACTCTACATGATCTAACTCTGTTACTAACCCACTCTACATGATCTAACTCTACTACCCTAACCCACTCTACATGATCTACCTCTACTACCCTAACCCACTCTACATGATCTAACTCTACTACCCTAACCCACTCTACATGATCTAACTCTACTACCCTAACCCACTCTACATGATTCTAACTCTACTACCCTAACCCACTCTACGTGATCTAACTCTACTACCCTAACCCACTCTACATGATCTAACTCTACTACCCTAACCCACTCTACGTGATCTAACTCTACTACCCTAACCCACTCTACATGATCTAACTCTGTTACTAACCCACTCTACATGATCTAACTCTACTACCCTAACCCACTCTACGTGATCTAACTCTACTACCCTAACCCACTCTACGTGATCTAACTCTACTACCCTAACCCACTCTACGTGATCTAACTCTACTACCCTAACCCACTCTACATGATCTAACTCTACTACCCTAACCCACTCTACATGATCTAACTCTACTACCCTAACCCACTCTACATGATCTAACTCTACTACCCTAACCCACTCTACATGATCTAACTCTACTACCCTAACCCACTCTACATGATCTAACTCTACTACCCTAACCCACTCTTCATGATCTAACTCTACTACCCTAACCCACTCTACATGATCTAACTCTACCACCCTAACCCACTCTACATGATCTAACTCTACTACCCTAACCCACTCTACATGATCTAACTCTACTACCCTAACCCACTCTACATGATCTAACTCTACTACCCTAACCCACTCTACATGATCTAACTCTGTTACTAACCCACTCTACATGATCTAACTCTACTACCCTAACCCACTCTACATGATCTAACTCTACTACCCTAACCCACTCTACATGATCTATCTCTACTACCCTAACCCACTCTACATGATCTAACTCTACTACCCTAACCCACTCTACATGATCTAACTCTACTACCCTAACCCACTCTACATGATCTAACTCTACTACCCTAACCCACTCTACATGATCTAACTCTACTACCCTAACCCACTCTACATGATCTAACTCTACTACCCTAACCCACTCTACATGATCTAACTCTACTACCCTAACCCACTCTACATGATCTACCTCTACTACCCTAACCCACTCTACATGATCTACCTCTACTACCCTAACCCACTCTACATGATCTAACTCTACTACCCTAACCCACTCTACATGATCTAACTCTACTACCCTAACCCACTCTACATGATCTAACTCTACTACCCTTACCCACTCTACATGATCTAACTCTACTACCCTAACCCACTCTACATGATCTAACTCTGTTACTAACCCACTCTACATGATCTAACTCTACTACCCTAACCCACTCTACATGATCTAACTCTACTACCCTAACCCACTCTACATGATCTACCTCTACTACCCTAACCCACTCTACATGATCTAACTCTACCACCCTAACCCACTCTACATGATCTACCTCTACTACCCTAACCCACTCTACATGATCTAACTCTACTACCCTAACCCACTCTACATGATCTAACTCTACCACCCTAACCCACTCTACATGATCTACCTCTACTACCCTAACCCACTCTACATGATCTAACTCTACTACCCTAACCCACTCTACATGATCTAACTCTGTTACTAACCCACTCTACATGATCTACCTCTACTAACCTAACCCACTCTACATGATCTAACTCTACTACCCTAACCCACTCTACGTGATCTAACTCTACTACCCTAACCCACTCTACATGATCTAACTCTGTTACTAACCCACTCTACATGATCTACCTCTACTACCCTAACCCACTCTACATGATCTAACTCTACTACCCTAACCCACTCTACGTGATCTAACTCTACTACCCTAACCCACTCTACATGATCTAACTCTACTACCCTAACCCACTCTACATGATCTACCTCTACTACCCTAACCCACTCTACATGATCTAACTCTACTACCCTAACCCACTCTACGTGATCTAACTCTACTACCCTAACCCACTCTACATGATCTAACTCTGTTACTAACCCACTCTACATGATCTACCTCTACTACCCTAACCCACTCTACATGATCTAACTCTACTACCCTAACCAACTCTACGTGATCTAACTCTACTACCCTAACCAACTCTACGTGATCTAACTCTACTACCCTAACCCACTCTACATGATCTAACTCTACTACCCTAACCCACTCTACATGATCTACCTCTACTACCCTACCCCACTCTACATGATCTAACTCTACCACCCTAACCCACTCTACATGATCTAACTCTGTTACTAACCCACTCTACATGATCTAACTCTACTACCCTAACCCACTCTACATGATCTACCTCTACTACCCTAACCCACTCTACATGATCTAACTCTACTACCCTAACCCACTCTACATGATCTAACTCTACTACCCTAACCCACTCTACATGATCTAACTCTACTACCCTAACCCACTCTACATGATCTAACTCTACTACCCTAACCTACTCTACGTGATCTAACTCTACTACCCTAACCCACTCTACATGATCTAACTCTACTACCCTAACCCACTCTACGTGATCTAACTCTACTACCCTAACCCACTCTACATGATCTAACTCTGTTACTAACCCACTCTACATGATCTAACTCTACTACCCTAACCCACTCTACATGATCTAACTCTACTACCCTAACCCACTCTACGTGATCTAACTCTACTACCCTAACCCACTCTACGTGATCTAACTCTACTACCCTAACCCACTCTACATGATCTAACTCTACTACCCTAACCCACTCTACATGATCTAACTCTACTACCCTAACCCACTCTACATGATCTAACTCTACTACCCTAACCCACTCTACATGATCTAACTCTACCACCCTAACCCACTCTACATGATCTAACTCTACTACCCTAACCCACTCTACATGATCTAACTCTACTACCCTAACCCACTCTACATGATCTAACTCTACTACCCTAACCCACTCTACATGATCTAACTCTACTACCCTAACCCACTCTACATGATCTACCTCTACTACCCTAACCCACTCTACATGATCTACCTCTACTACCCTAACCCACTCTACATGATCTAACTCTACTACCCTAACCCACTCTACATGATCTAACTCTACTACCCTAACCCACTCTACATGATCTAACTCTACTACCCTAACCCACTCTACATGATCTAACTCTACTACCCTAACCCACTCTACATGATCTAACTCTACTACCCTAACCCACTCTACATGATCTAACTCTACTACCCTAACCCACTCTACATGATCTAACTCTACTACCCTAACCCACTCTACATGATCTAACTCTACTACCCTAACCCACTCTACATGATCTACCTCTACTACCCTAACCCACTCTACATGATCTACCTCTACTACCCTAACCCACTCTACATGATCTAACTCTACTACCCTTACCCACTCTACATGATCTAACTCTACTACCCTAACCCACTCTACATGATCTAACTCTACTATCCTAACCCACTCTACATGATCTAACTCTACTACCCTAACCCACTCTACATGATCTAACTCTGTTACTAACCCACTCTACATGATCTAACTCTGTTACTAACCCACTCTACATGATCTAACTCTACTACCCTAACCCACTCTACATGATCTAACTCTACTACCCTAACCCACTCTACATGATCTACCTCTACTACCCTAACCCACTCTACATGATCTAACTCTACCACCCTAACCCACTCTACATGATCTACCTCTACTACCCTAACCCACTCTACATGATCTAACTCTGTTACTAACCCACTCTACATGATCTACCTCTACTACCCTAACCCACTCTACATGATCTAACTCTACTACCCTAACCCACTCTACGTGATCTAACTCTACTACCCTAACCCACTCTACATGATCTAACTCTACTACCCTAACCCACTCTACATGATCTAACTCTGTTACTAACCCACTCTACATGATCTAACTCTACTACCCTAACCCACTCTACATGATCTAACTCTACTACCCTAACCCACTCTACATGATCTAACTCTACTACCCTAACCCACTCTACATGATCTACCTCTACTACCCTAACCCACTCTACATGATCTAACTCTGTTACTAACCCACTCTACATGATCTAACTCTACTACCCTAACCCACTCTACATGATCTAACTCTACTACCCTAACCCACTCTACATGATCTAACTCTGTTACTAACCCACTCTACATGATCTAACTCTACTACCCTAACCCACTCTACATGATCTAACTCTACTACCCCACTCTACATGATCTAACTCTACTACCCTAACCCACTCTACATGATCTAACTCTGTTACTAACCCACTCTACATGATCTAACTCTACTACCCTAACCCACTCTACGTGATCTAACTCTACTACCCTAACCCACTCTACATGATCTAACTCTGTTACTAACCCACTCTACATGATCTAACTCTACTACCCTAACCCACTCTACATGATCTAACTCTACTACCCTAACCCACTCTACGTGATCTAACTCTACTACCCTAACCCACTCTACATGATCTACCTCTACTACCCTAACCCACTCTACATGATCTAACTCTGTTACTAACCCACTCTACATGATCTAACTCTACTACCCTAACCCACTCTACATGATCTAACTCTACTACCCTAACCCACTCTACATGATCTAACTCTACCACCCTAACCCACTCTACATGATCTAACTCTACTACCCTAACCCACTCTACATGATCTAACTCTACCACCCTAACCCACTCTACATGATCTAACTCTACTACCCTAACCCACTCTACATGATCTAACTCTACTACCCTAACCCACTCTACATGATCTAACTCTACTACCCTAACCCACTCTACATGATCTAACTCTACTACCCTAACCCACTCTACATGATCTAACTCTACTACCCTAACCCACTCTACATGATCTAACTCTACTACCCTAACCCACTCTACATGATCTAACTCTACTACCCTAACCCACTCTACATGATCTAACTCTACTACCCTAACCCACTCTACATGATCTAACTCTACTACCCTAACCCACTCTACATGATCTAACTCTACCACCCTAACCCCTCTGCTGTGTCTAATGCTCTAAGGACAAAGGTCATGTCATGTGTTCTCAGGACGCCGGCAGGGAGACGTGTCTCTACCCTCTCCCTGAGCCCCAGGACCTGTTCCAGGCTTCACAGATGAAGTTTGAGGACTTTCAGAAGGACCTGACCAGACTAAAGAAGGACCTCCGAGGTAACTGAACCAAAAAATATATAAACACAGCAATGTCAAAGATTTTACTGAGTTACAGTTCATATTAGGAAATCAGTCAATTGAAATAAATAAATTAGACCCTGATCTATGGATTTCACATGACTGGGAATACAGATATGTGTCTGGTGGTCACATATATACTACATGACTAAAAGTGTGTGGACACCTGCTCGTCGAACATCTCATTCCAAAATCATTGGCATTAATATGGAGTTGGTCCCCCCCTTTGCTGCTGTAACAGCCTCCACTCTTCTGGGAAGGCTTTCCACTTGATGTTGGAATATTGCTGTTATAACAGCCTCCACTCTTCTGGGAAGGCTTTCCACTAGATGTTGGAATATTGCTGCTATAACAGCCTCCACTCTTCTGGGAAGGCTTTTCACTAGATGTTGGAACATTGCTGCTATAACAGCCTCTACTCTTCTGGGAAGGCTTTCCACTAGATGTTGGAACATTGCTAAGAGGGGACTTGCTTCCATTCAGCCTCAAGCATTTGTGAAGTCAGGCACTGATGTTGGGCGATTAGGCCTGGCCCGCAGTCGGCCTTCCAATTCATCCCAAAGGTGTTCGATGTCATTGTATGCTGTAGCGTTAAGATTTCCCTTCACTGGAACTAAGAGCCTAAAAAAAAACATGAAAAACAGCCCCTGACCATTATTCCTCCTCCACCAAACTTTACAGTTGGTACTATGCATTCAGGGAGGTAACGTTCTCCTAGCATCAGCCAAACCCAGATTTTTCCGTCGGACTGCCAGATGGTAAAGCATGATTCATCACTCCAGAGAAAGTGTTTCCGCCGCTCCAGAATCCAATGGCGGCGAGCTTTACACCACTCCTGCAGACGCTTGGCATTGTAAATGGTGATCTTAGGCTTGTGTGCGGCTGCTCGGCCATGGAAACATATGTCATGACTCTCCCGGCCAACAGTTATTGTGCTGTCGTTGCTTCCAGAGGCAGTTTGAAACTCTGTAGTGAGTGTTGCAACTGAGGACAGACCATTTTTACGCGCTTCAGTGCTCCGCGGTCCCATTCTGTGAGCTTTTGCGGCCTACCACTTCGCGCCTGAGCCGTTGTTGCTCCTAGACTTTACCTACTATCTCCTAGGCCCTCTACCCCCCTACCTCTCCTAGGCCCCCTACCTCTCCCTACCTCTCCCAGGCCCCCTACCTCTCCCAGGCCCCCTACCTCTCCCAGGCCCCCTACCTCTCCCAGGCCCCCTACCTCTCCCAGGCCCCCTACCTCTCCTAGCCCCCCTACCTCTCCTAGCCCCCCTACCTCTCCCTACCTCTACCCCTCCCTGCCGATCCTAGGCCCTCTACCCTTCCCTGCCGATCCTAGGCCCTCTACCCTTCCCTGCCGATCCTAGGCCCTCTACCCTTCCCTGCCGATCCTAGGCCCTCTACCCCTCCCTGACGATCCTAGGCCCTCTACCCCTCCCTGACGATCCTAGGCCCTCTACCCCTCCCTGACGATCCTAGGCTCCCTGCCCCTCCCTGCCTCTCCTAGGCCCCCTACCCCTCCCTGCCTCTCCTAGGCCCTCTACCCCTCCCTGCCTCTCCTAGGCCCTCTACCCCTCCCTGCCTCTCCTAGGCCCCCTACCTCTCCTAGGCCCTCTACCCCTCCATGCCTCTCCTAGGCCCCCTACCTCTCCTAGGCCCCCTACCTCTCCTAGGCCCTCTACCCCTCCATGCCTCTCCTAGGCCCCCTACCTCTCCTAGGCCCTCTACCCCTCCCTGCCTCTCCTAGGCTCCCTACCCCTTCCTGCCTCTCCTAGGCCCTCTACCCCTCCCTGCCTCTCCTAGGCCCTCTACCCCTCCCTGCCTCTCCTAGGCCCTCTACCCCTCCCTGCCTCTCCTAGGCCCTCTACCCCTCCCTGCCTCTCCTAGGCCCTCTACCCCTCCCTGCCTCTCCTAGGCTCCCTGCCTCTCCTAGGCCCCCTACTCCTCCCTGCCTCTCCTAGGCCCTCTACCTCTCCCTGCCTCTCCTAGGCTCCCTGCCTCTCCTAGGCCCCCTACTCCTCCCTGCCTCTCCTAGGCCCTCTACCTCTCCCTGCCTCTCCTAGGCCCTCTACCCCTCCATGCCTCTCCTAGGCCCCCTACCTCTCCTAGGCCCTCTACCCCTCCATGCCTCTCCTAGGCCCTCTACCCCTCCATGCCTCTCCTAGGCCCCCTACCTCTCCTAGGCCCTCTACCCCTCCCTGCCTCTCCTAGGCTCCCTACCCCTCCCTGCCTCTCCTAGGCTCCCTACCCCTCCCTGCCTCTCCTAGGCCCTCTACCCCTCCCTGCCTCTCCTAGGCCCTCTACCCCTCCCTGCCTCTCCTAGGCCCTCTACCCCTCCCTGCCTCTCCTAGGCCCTCTACCTCTCCTAGGCCCCCTACTCCTCCCTGCCTCTCCTAGGCCCTCTACCTCTCCCTGCCTCTCCTAGGCCCTCTACCTCTCCCTGCCTCTCCTAGGCCCTCTACCCCTCCCTGCCTCTCCTAGGCCCTCTACCCCTCCCTGCCTCTCCTAGGCCCTCTACCCCTCCCTGCCTCTCCTAGACCCTCTACCCCTCCCTGCCTCTCCTAGGCCCTCTACCCCTCCCTGCCTCTCCTAGACCCTCTACCCCTCCCTACCTCTCCTAGGCCCCCTGCCTCTCCTAGGCCCTCTACCCCTCCCTGCCTCTCCTAGGCCCTCTACCCCTCCCTACCTCTCCTAGGCCCCCTGCCTCTCCTAGGCCCTCTACCTCTCCCTGCCTCTCCTAGATCCTCTACCCCTCCCTGCCTCTCCTAGGCCCTCTACCCCTCCCTGCCTCTCCTAGACCCTCTACCCCTCCGCTCATCATACAGGGGTTGCTTGAATGATTACGCTAATTATCCAGGGAGCTTCAGACATAAGGACTCCACTTCCATGTGTAAATATTGATGTAAATGTAGTGTACAGCGCTGGCAGGGAACAGGCCTTTGAACACAGTGTGTAAACTACAAGTTATTTCCTGAAGGTCAAGCATTTAGAAGACTGGAAGTTGTTAACACATTGGAAATGGTAAACAGATCTTTCTCTCTTTTTCAAGGTCACTCTGTCACTCGCTCGCTCTCTTTTCTCTCTCTGTAACTTGTTCCCTTTCTCTCTAACTGGCTCTCTCGCCCTCTCTCTCTCTGTAACTCGCTCCCTGTCTCTCTCTTTGTAACTCACTCCCTGTCTCTCTCTCTCTCTTGCTCTTTGTAACTCACTCCCTGTCTCTCTCTCTCTCTTGCTCTTTGTAACTCACTCCCTGTCTCTCTCTCGCTCTCTAACTCGCTCCCTGTCTCGCTCGTTCTCTCTGTAACTCGCTCCCTTTCCCTCTTTCTCTCAAAACATTTTTTTTAAGAAAAGACTTCTCACCGTCTTCCCGTTATAATTTTTTTACATTCCTGGATTGTTCTCGTCCCCACGTCTGTCTTATCAATCAACCAGATTAAACCTGACCCCTCTACGCTGAGGTCACCGCTGTCAGAGCCCCTCGCGCAGGCCAGGGAGAGGGCAGGGCAGCAGACTATTTCAGAGGTAGACAGACTATTTCAGGACAGAACCATATCAGGGTCATTTGGAGGAATGGGCCATTTTCTCTCTGATTCTCTTAGTTTTTAATGTGGTTCCAAGCAGCTCATTAAATGATGAGGAAGCAGGAGAGAGTTAAACACATCCTAGTTCCTACACTGAACTATGACAGCTTGGCTGAATCCCAAATGGCACTCTATTCCCTATATAAACCTAGTGCACTACATAGGGCTGTAGTATAAAGTAGTGCACTACATAGGGAATAGGGCTGTAGTATAAAGTAGTGTACTATATAGGGCTGTAGTATAAAGTAGTGCACTACATAGGGAATAGGGCTGTAGTATAAAGTAGTGCACTATATAGGGAATAGGGCTGTAGTATAAAGTAGTGCACTACATAGGGAATAGGGCTGTAGTATAAAGTAGTGCACTATATAGGGCTGTAGTATAAAGTAGTGCACTATATAGGGCTGTAGTATAAAGTAGTGCACTATATAGGGCTGTAGTATAAAGTAGTGCACTATATAGGGAATAGGGCTGTAGTATAAAGTAGTGCACTATATAGGGAATAGGGCTGTAGTATAAAGTAGTGCACTACATAGGGAATAGGGCTGTAGTATAAAGTAGTGCACTATATAGGGAATAGGGCTGTAGTATAGAGTAGTGCACTATATAGGGAATAGGGCTGTAGTATAGAGTAGTGCACTATATAGGGAATAGGGCTGTAGTATAGAGTAGTGCACTATATAGGGAATAGGGCTGTAGTATAGAGTAGTGCACTACTTAGACGTGGGATGATGAGGTGAAGAGAAAACCGAACGGCGCTCTCCTCCTATTGGCCAATGTCCAGTCACTGGAGAATAAGATGGATGACTCTCGGACGACGCTCATCCATCAGAGAGACTTTAACAATATAATGTCTTAGTGAAACGTGGCTGGATGAGGACACTAGGCTCGTGTAACCCATGTGAAATGGCTAGCTAGTTAGCGGTGGTGCGCGCTAATAGCGTTTCAATCGGTGACTTCACTCTCTCTGAGACCTTGAAGTAGTTGTTCCCCTTGCTCTGCAAGGGCCGCGGCTTTTTGTGGCGCGATGGGTAACGATGCTTCGAGGGTGGCTGTTGTCAATGTGTTCCTGGTTCGAGCCCAGATAGGGATGGAAAGCTATACTGTTACACTATAATATCGTACTCGGTGGATTCTCCATGAGTGGCAGGATCGGACTGCGGCTTCAGGAAAAACAAAGTTTTTTTTTTTCATGTTCTGCTTCAAGTTTGAAGGAAATCTTGTGCTTTTGATCACCTGGTTTTTAATGCAGGGTGACTTCAAACCGTCCCACCTCACTTCTACCAACACATCTCCTGTGCCCCTATGGGCGCTAAAACTCCAGACCCACCTGTATTCTACCCACAGAAACTCATACAAGGCACTCCCTCGTCCTCCCTTCGGCAAATCTTAGCGTGACTCCATTCTCCTGCTTCCTGTTTACAAACAAAAAGCTAAAACAGGATGTACCAGTGACGCACTCCAATACAGAAGTGGTCGGACAAAGCAGACCCGCTTACAATGAACGCGACACAGACGCATACAAGAAATCTACGACCTCCGAGTCTTCAAACCTGCAAAAAGACGATATAGGAGGCAAAAGGAATCTTATTACAGCGACTATGAAGCTTGTCGTATGTGACGGGGTCTTGCAGACGGTAACGGATTACAAAGGGAAGCCATGAAGCCATGAACTTCCCAGCGACACAAAACTCCCAAACGAGCTAAATGTCTTTCTAGGATCTCTTTGAGGAATATAACGCTGTGCCTTGCGTGGAAAAGCCCCTGCTTTTCCAGACGACTGCTATCTCGCTGTGCGTGGCCGATGTGAGCAAAACATTTAAACAGGTTTAACAATCAATCAAATTTATTTATATAGCCCTTCGTACATCAGCTGATATCTCAAAGTGCTGTACAGAAACCCAGCCTAAAACCCCAAACAGCAAGCAATGCAGGTGTAGAAGCACGGTGGATAGTGAAAAACTCCCTAGAAAGACCGCCGGGCCAGATGGAATACTGGTTCTCAAAGCATCCGCCGACCAGCTGGCAGGTGTCTACAGACATTTTAAATCTCTCGTTGTCCAAGTCTGTAATCCCAACGTGCCAAACTGATCACCATTGAAAGGCTGGTCATGACGCACCATCATCCCAGACACCCTAGACCCACTCCAATTCGTATACCGCCCTAACAAATCCACAAATAAAGCAATCTCAATTGCACTTCACACTACCCTCTCCCACAAGAAGGGAAATAACTATGTGAGAATGCTGTTCATTGACTACAGCTCAGCGTTAAACACCATAGTGCCCTTAAAAGCTCACCACTAAGCTAAGGACCCTGGGACAAAACACCTCCCTCTATGACTGACTTCCTGACAGGCCGCCCCCAGGTGGTGAGGCTAGGCACCAACACCTCCCTCTGCGACTGACTTCCTGACAGGCCGCCCCCAGGTGGTGAGGCTAGGCACCAACACCTCCCTCTGCGACTGACTTCCTGACAGGCCGCCCCCAGGTGGTGAGGCTAGGCAACAACACCTCCCTCTGTGACTGACTTCCTGACAGGCCGCCCCCAGGTGGTGAGGCTAGGCAACAACACCTCCCTCTGTGACTGACTTCCTGACAGGCCGCCCCCAGGTGGTGAGGCTAGGCACCAACACCTCCCTCTGTGACTGACTTCCTGACAGGCCGCCCCCAGGTGGTGAGGCTAGGCACCAACACCTCCCTCTGCGACTGACTTCCTGACAGGCCGCCCCCAGGTGGTGAGGCTAGGCAACAACACCTCCCTCTGTGATTGACTAACTGACATGCCGCCCCCAGGTGGTGAGGCTAGGCAACAACACCTCCCTCTGCGACTGACTTCCTGACAGGCCGCCCCCAGGTGGTGAGGCTAAGCACCAACACCTCCCTCTGTGACTGACTTCCTGACAGGCCGCCCCCAGGTGGTGAGGCTAGGCACCAACACCTCCCTCTGTGACTGACTTCCTGACAGGCCGCCCCCAGGTGGTGAGGCTAGGCACCAACACCTCCCTCTGTGACTGACTTCCTGACAGGCCGCCCCCAGGTGGTGAGGCTAGGCACCAACACCTCCCTCTGCGACTGACTTCCTGACAGGCCGCCCCCAGGTGGTGAGGCTAGGCAACAACACCTCCCTCTGCGACTGACTTCCTGACAGGCCGCCCCCAGGTGGTGAGGCTAGGCAACAACACCTCCCTCTGCGATTGACTTCCTGACAGGCCGCCCCCAGGTGGTGAGGCTGAGCAACAACACCTCCCTCTGCGACTGACTTCCTGACAGGCCGCCCCCAGGTGGTGAGGCTAGGCAACAACACCTCCCTCTGTGATTGACTAACTGACACGCCGCCCCCAGGTGGTGAGGCTAGGCAACAACACCTCCCTCTGCGATTGACTTCCTGACAGGCCGCCCCCAGGTGGTGAGGCTAGGCAACAACACCTCCCTCTGTGACTGACTTCCTGACAGGCCGCCCCCAGGTGGTGAGGCTAGGCACCAACACCTCCCTCTGTGATTGACTTCCTGACATGCCGCCCCCAGGTGGTGAGGCTAGGCACCAACACCTCCCTCTGTGATTGACTTCCTGACATGCCGCCCCCAGGTGGTGAGGCTAGGCACCAACACCTCCCTCTGTGATTGACTTCCTGACAGGCCGCCCCCGGGTGGTGAGGCTAGGCAACAACACCTCCGTCACGCTTGCCCGCAACACAGGGGGCCCTCAGGGTTGTGTGCTTAGTTCCCTCATGTACTTCCTGTTCACCCATGACTGCGTGGCCATACATGACTCAAACACCCTCATCAAGTTTTACTAACGACACAACGGTGGAAGGCCTGATCACCGGCGGAGATGAGTCAGCCAACAGGGAGGACGTCAGAGACTTAGCAGTGTGGTGCCAGGACAACAACCTCTCCCTCAACGTCAGAAATACCAAGAAGCTGATCGAGGACTACAGGAGAAAGAGGGGAGAGCACGCCCCCCATCCACATCGACGATGCTGTTGTGGAGCGGGTCGAGAGCTTTAAGTTCCTTGTCACCCACTTCACCAATGATTTACCATGGTCCACACACACCCACAGTTTTCAGCCTCAGTAATCCCTCTGTTCTGTAGCTATATGGTCCTCTCTCTTTACAGTAAGCCCTCTCTGTTCTGTAGCTATATGGTCCTCTCTCTTTACAGTAAGCCCCCTCTGTTCTGTAGCTATATGGTCCTCTCTCTTTACAGTAAGCCCTCTGTTCTGTAGCTATATGGTCCTCTCTCTTTACAGTAAGCCCTCTCTGTTCTGTAGCTATATGGTCCTCTCTCTTTACAGTAAGCCCTCTGTTCTGTAGCTATATGGTCCTCTCTCTTTACAGTAAGCCCTCTCTCTGTTCTATAGCTATATGGTCCTCTCTCTTTACAGTAAGCCCTCTCTCTGTTCTGTAGCTATATGGTCCTCTCTCTTTACAGTAAGCCCTCTGTTCTGTAGCTATATGGTCCTCTCTCTTTACAGTAAGCCCTCTCTGTTCTGTAGCTATATGGTCCTCTCTCTTTACAGTAAGCCCTCTCTGTTCTGTAGCTATATGGTCCTCTCTCTTTACAGTAAGCCCTCTCTGTTCTGTAGCTATATGGTCCTCTCTCTTTACAGTAAGCCCTCTCTGTTCTGTAGCTATATGGTCCTCTCTCTTTACAGTAAGCCCTCTCTGTTATGTAGCTATATGGTCCTCTCTCTTTACAGTAAGCCCTCTCTGTTCTGTAGCTATATGGTCCTCTCTCTTTACAGTAAGCCCTCTCTGTTCTGTAGCTATATGGTCCTCTCTCTTTACAGTAAGCTCTCTGTTCTGTAGCTATATGGTCCTCTCTCTTTACAGTAAGCCCTCTGTTCTGTAGCTATATGGTCCTCTCTCTTTACAGTAAGCCCTCTGTTCTGTAGCTATATGGTCCTCTCTCTTTACAGTAAGCCCTCTCTGTTCTCTAGCTATATGGTCCTCTCTCTTTACAGTAAGCCCTCTCTGTTCTGTAGCTATATGGTCCTCTCTCTTTACAGTAAGCCCTCTCTGTTCTGTAGCTATATGGTCCTCTCTCTTTACAGTAAGCCCTCTCTGTTCTGTAGCTATATGGTCCTCTCTCTTTACAGTAAGCCCTCTCTGTTCTGTAGCTATATGGTCCTCTCTCTTTACAGTAAGCCCTCTCTGTTCTGTAGCTATATGGTCCTCTCTCTTTACAGTAAGCCCTCTGTTCTGTAGCTATATGGTCCTCTCTCTTTACAGTAAGCCCTCTGTTCTGTAGCTATATGGTCCTCTCTCTTTACAGTAAGCCCTCTGTTCTGTAGCTATATGGTCCTCTCTCTTTACAGTAAGCCCTCTCTGTTCTGTAGCTATATGGTCCTCTCTCTTTACAGTAAGCCCTCTCTGTTCTGTAGCTATATGGTCCTCTCTCTTTACAGTAAGCCCTCTCTGTTCTGTAGCTATATGGTCCTCTCTCTTTACAGTAAGCCCTCTCTGTTCTGTAGCTATATGGTCCTCTCTCTTTACAGTAAGCCCTCTCTGTTCTGTAGCTATATGGTCCTCTCTCTTTACAGTAAGCCCTCTCTGTTCTGTAGCTATATGGTCCTCTCTCTTTACAGTAAGCCCTCTCTGTTCTGTAGCTATATGGTCCTCTCTCTTTACAGTAAGCCCTCTCTGTTCTGTAGCTATATGGTCCTCTCTCTTTACAGTAAGCCCTCTCTGTTCTGTAGCTATATGGTCCTCTCTCTTTACAGTAAGCCCTCTCTGTTCTGTAGCTATATGGTCCTCTCTCTTTACAGTAAGCCCTCTCTGTTCTGTAGCTATATGGTCCTCTCTCTTTACAGTAAGCCCTCTCTGTTCTGTAGCTATATGGTCCTCTCTCTTTACAGTAAGCCCTCTCTGTTCTGTAGCTATATGGTCCTCTCTCTTTACAGTAAGCCCTCTCTGTTCTGTAGCTATATGGTCCTCTCTCTTTACAGTAAGCCCTCTCTGTTCTGTAGCTATATGGTCCTCTCTCTTTACAGTAAGCCCTCTCTGTTCTGTAGCTATATGGTCCTCTCTCTTTACAGTAAGCCCTCTCTGTTCTGTAGCTACATGGTCCTCTCTCTTTACAGTAAGCCCTCTCTGTTCTGTAGCTATATGGTCCTCTCTCTTTACAGTAAGTCAAGAGGCTCAGATAAATGCTAGTTAATAAGTGCTCAGCTGGGCAGCGGGCGTCTCTAACGCTTTCTGCACTTTCCCTCTCGCTCTCCCGCGTGTCGCTGGTCAGGCGACCTTGCGGTGCTGCTCGCAGTCAGACAGAACCTGTTCTGTTTGGGTTAAACTGTAGGGTTGTGCTACAGCAGAGGAGGATTATTTGGTTGTTACAGTACCAGAATAACCGGGTCACTCCATCCATCCCTCTGTTATATTGGTGGTCTTCAGAGGTGACTGTAGGCCGGGTCTGTATTACAGACAGATGGTGTCTGGCCTACTGAGATGTGGTCAACCAGTGTGCTCCAGAAAGAACAACATGGCCCTCCCTGACAGAGGCTAAAGGTCAGGTAGAGGGCGGGAATAGTCCAGCTGGGATTTAGATTGGAAGCTGACACTCTGACTCTAATTCATTATGGCCACTGATTGGTGCGTGACTCTCAGAGCTTCACGGAAGTTCTAGAATAGATTCCAGAATTCCCCAGCAGGCATCAGTCTTCGTTCAGGGGGAGGGGAGCCAGGGGTTACCAGGGGCGACAGGTGAATGGGCTCAGAATGGAGTTGAATGATTTGCCTTCGCAAAACCACATGCAGTACCTTGATAGAACTTCCCCAAATCAAATTGTATTTGTCACCTGCGCCGAATACAGCAAGTGTCGACCTTACAGTGAAAAGCTTACTTACAAGCCCTTAACCAACAATGCAGTTTTAAGAAGAAAAGAAGTGAGGCTATATACAGGGGGTACCGGTACAGAGTCAATGTGGAGACTATATACAGGGGGGTACCGGTACAGAGTCAGTGTGGAGGCTATATACAGGGTGTTACGGTACAGAGTCAATGTGGAGACTATATACAGGGTGTTACGGTACAGAGTCAATGTGAAGGCTATATACAGGCGGTACCGGTACAGAGTCAATGTGGAGACTATATACAGGGGGTACCGGTACAGAGTCAATGTGGAGGCTATATACAGGGGGTACCGGTACAGAGTCAATGTGAAGGCTATATACAGGGGGTACCGGTACAGAGTCAATGTGGAGACTATATACAGGGGGTACCGGTACAGAGTCAATGTGGAGACTATATACAGGGGGTACCGGTACAGAGTCAATGTGGAGGCTATATACAGGGGGTACCGGTACAGAGTCAATGTGGAGGCTATATACAGGGTGTACCGGTACAGTGTCAATGTGGAGGCTATATACAGGGTGTTACGGTACAGAGTCAATGTGGAGGCTATATACAGGGGGTACCGGTACAGAGTCAATGTGGAGGCTATATACAGGGGGTACCGGTACAGAGTCAACGTGGAGGCTATATACAGGGTATTACGGTACAGAGTCAATGTGGAGGCTATATACAGGGGGTACCGGTACAGAGTCAATGTGGAGACTATATACAGGGGGTACCGGTACAGAGTCAATGTGGAGGCTATATACAGGGGGTACCGGTACAGAGTCAATGTGGAGGCTATATACAGGGGGTACCGGTGGAGACTATATACAGGGTATTACGGTACAGAGTCAATGTGGAGGCTATATACAGCGGGTACCGGTACAAAGTCAATGTGCGGGGGCACCGGTGTCGAAGTAATTGAGGTAATATGTACATGAAGGTAGTTATTAAAGTGACTATGCATAGATAATAAACAGAGAGTAGCAGCAGCAACGTAGTAGAAGTAACCTGCCTATGCAAATAGTCTTGGTAGTAATTTGATTAGCTGTTCAGGAGTCTTATGGCTTTTGGGTAGAAGCTGTTTAGAAGCCTCTTGGACCTAGACTTGGCGCTCCGGTACCATTTGCCGTGCAGTAGTAGAGAGAGCAGTCTATGACTAGGGTGGTTGGAGTCTTTGACAATTTGTAGGGCTCTGACACCGCCTGGTATAGAGGTCCTGGATGGCAGGAAGCTTGGCCTCGGTGATGTACTGGGCCGTAAGCACTACCCTCTGTAGCGCCTTGCGGTCGGAGGCTGAGCAGTTGCCCACCAGGAAGTGATGCAACCAGTCAGGATGCTCTCGTTGGTGCAGATGTAAAACCTTTTGAGGATCTGAGGACCCAGACCCATGAGGATCAGCGTTGAGGATGTGTTGTTACCTACCCTTACCAACTGGGGGTCGGCCCATCAGGAAGTCCAGGATCCAGTTGCAGAAGGAGGTGTTCAGTCCCAGGGTCCTTAGCTTAGTGATGAGCTTGGAGGGCACTATGGTGTTGAACGCTGAGCTGTAGTCAATGAATAGCATTCTCACATAGGTGTTCCTTTTGTCCAGGTGGGAAAGGGTAGCGTGGAGTGCAATAGAGATTGTATCATCTGTGGATCTGTTGGTGCGGTATGCAAATTGGAGTGGGTCTAGGAGAGTTTGAACATGTCAGTGAAGACACCTGCCAGTTGGTCAGCGCATGCTCGCAGTACACATCCTGGTAAATTCGTCTGGCCCTGTAGCCTTGTGAATGTTGACTTGTTTAAAGGTCTTACTCACATCGGCTGCGGAGAGCGTGATCACACAGTCATCCGGAACAGCTAGTGCTCTCGTGCATGTTTCGGTGTTACTTGCCTCGAAGTGTCACAGGGCAGCTCTCGGCTGTGCTTAGTCACATTTATCAACGAGTAATAGTATATCAGGATAGGTTAGTTTCACTCTAGAGAGCCCATTTCAGGGATGTTAGAGAAGCGGGCTGGGTTGAGGTGAAACTATAGCTAGGTCATAGTAACATGGGTTTAACTACACTGAAGATGACCACTGGTCAGGACTAATCTGTTGAAGTCGACATTGTATGTAGCCTAGTGGTTAGAGCGTTGGACTAGTAACCGAAAGGTTGCTGGATCGAATTTCCGAATTGACAAGGTAAAAATCTGCCCCTGAACACGGCAGTTAACCCACTGTTCCCCGGTAGGCCGTCATTGTAAATAAGAATTTGTTCTGAACTGACATGCCTAGTTAAAGGTTAAATATATATTTTAAATTGTGATTTTTCTCTTGAAATCAGCCGTTGTATTGCCATTCTGTGGCCAGCAGCCATTTTGTATTCAGTTTAGTGTTGTCTTCTCATTCCAGCGTGCAACACAGAGGTGGAGAAGGTGTGTAAAGTGTCGTCTGAAGATAACCTACAGCCCTTTAAAGACAAGATGGAGGAATTCCTCAGCCAAGGTAGGAGAGAACACACTACTATGGACACACACACACACACTACTATGGACACACACACACACACACACACACTACTATGGACACACACACACACACACACACACACACACACACACACACACTACTATGGACACACACACACACACACACACTACTATGGACACACACACACACACACTACTATGGACACACACACACACACACACACACACACACACACACACACACACACACACACACACACACACACACTACTATGGACACACACACAGCTTTGTTTTCATGAATTTTCTGGACTTTTTGAGGAGTAAAATTGTATTCCCTAACCCTATACCCTATACCCTAACCTATACCCTATACCCTAACCTATACCCTAACCCTAACCTATACCCTAACCTATACCCTAACCTATACCCAAACCTATACCCTAACCTATACCCTAACCCTAACCTATACCCTATACCCTAACCCTACCCTATACCCTATACCCTAACCTATACCCTAACCTATACCCTATACCCTAACCTATACCCTAACCTATACCCTATACCCTAACCTATACCCTAACCTATACCCTAACCTATACCCTAACCTATACCCTAACCTATACCCTAACCTATACCCTAACCTAAACCTATACCCTAACCTATACCCTAACCTATACCCTAACCCTAACCTATACCCTAACCCTAACCTATACCCTAACCTTATACCCTAACCTATACCCTAACCCTAACCTATACCCTATACCCTAACCTTATACCCTATACCCTAACCTTATACCCTAACCTATACCCTAACCTATACCCTATACCCTAACCCTAACCTATACCCTAACCCTAACCTATACCCTATACCCTAACCTTATACCCTAACCTATACCCTATACCCTAACCTATACCCTAACCTTATACCCTAACCTATACCCTATACCCTAACCTATACCCTAACCTTATACCCTAACCTATACCCTAACCCTAACCTATACCCTAACCTATACCCTATACCCTAACCTATACCCTATACCCTAACCTATACCCTAACCTATACCCTATACCCTAACCCTAACCTATACCCTAACCCTAACCTATACCCTATACCCTAACCTATACCCTATACCCTAACCTATACCCTATACCCTAACCTATACCCTAACCTTATACCCTAACCTTATACCCTAACCTATACCCTATACCCTAACCTATACCCTATACCCTAACCTATACCCTATACCCTATACCCTAACCTATACCCTAACCCTAACCTATACCCTAACCTATACCCTATACCCTAACCTATACCCTAACCTTATACCCTAACCTATACCCTAACCTATACCCTAACCCTAACCTATACCCTATACCCTAACCTATACCCTATACCCTAACCTATACCCTATACCCTAACCCTAACCTATACCCTAACCTATACCCTAACCTTATACCCTAACCTATACCCTATACCCTAACCCTAACCTATACCCTATACCCTAACCCTAACCTATACCCTAACCTATACCCTAACCTTATACCCTAACCTATACCCTATACCCTAACCTATACCCTAACCCTAACCTATACCCTAACCCTAACCTATACCCTATACCCTAACCTATACCCTAACCCTAACCTATACCCTAACCTTATACCCTAACCTATACCCTATACCCTAACCTATACCCTATACCCTAACCTATACCCTATACCCTAACCTATACCCTAACCTTATACCCTAACCTATACCCTATACCCTAACCTATACCCTAACCTTATACCCTAACCTATACCCTAACCTATACCCTAACCTATACCCTATACCCTAACCTATACCCTAACCCTAACCCATTCAAAGTCCTATTTTCCCCTGAACCCTAAACGTGACCTGAACCCTAAACGTGACCTGAACCCTAAACGTGACCTGAACCCTAAACGTGACCTGAACCCTAAACGTGACCTGAACCCTAAACGTGACCTGAACCCTAAACGTGACCTGAACCCTAAAAGGGACCTGAACCCTAAAAGGGACCTGAGCCCTAAAAGGGACCTGAGCCCTGAACGGGACCTGAGCCCTGAACGGGACCTGAGCCCTGAACGGGACCTGAGCCCTGAACGGGACCTGAGCCCTGAACGGGACCTGAGCCCTAAACGGGACCTGAGCCCTGAACGGGACCTGAGCCCTAAACGGGACCTGAGCCCTGAACGGGACCTGAGGCCTGAACGGGACCTGAGGCCTGAACGGGACCTGAGGCCTGAACGGGACCTGAGGCCTGAACGGGACCTGAGGCCTGAACGGGACCTGAGGCCTAAACGGGACCTGAGGCCTAAACGGGACCTGAGGCCTAAACGGGACCTGAGGCCTAAACGGGACCTGAGGCCTAAACGGGACCTGAGGCCTAAACGGGACCTGAGGCCTAAACGGGACCTGAGGCCTAAACGGGACCGGACCTGAGGCCTAAACGGGACCTGAGGCCTAAACGGGACCTGAGGCCTAAACGGGACCTGAGGCCTAAACGGGACCTGAGGCCTAAACGGGACCTGAGGCCTAAACGGGACCTGAGGCCTAAACGGGACCTGAGGCCTAAACGGGACCTGAGGCCTAAACGGGACCTGAGGCCTAAACGGGACCTGAGGCCTAAACGGGACCTGAGGCCTAAACGGGACCTGAGGCCTAAACGGGACCTGAGGCCTAAACGGGACCTGAGGCCTAAACGGGACCTGAGGCCTAAACGGGACCTGAGGCCTAAACGGGACCTGAGGCCTAAACGGGACCTGAGGCCTAAACGGGACCTGAGGCCTAAACGGGACCTGAACGTGACCTGAACGTGACCTGAACGTGACCTGAACGTGACCTGAACGTGACCTGAACGTGACCTGAACGTGACCTGAACCCTAAAGCCTAAAATATAATTTTAACATATTAAGGAAATAAAAAAAGTCCATGAGTTTTGTTATCCAGAACATTCTGGTAAGGTAGGAAAACATGTATATACACACACCTAAACCTGATGCCAAACAGTTAACATCATCAGCTAGTTTAGATTTATTCTGTGTTTATGACTAAAATACCTTTTTATTCCTAGTCCCGTTTTAGTCATTTTATCCTTCATAGTTTTAGTAATTATCAGTCGACTAAAGCTCTGAACAATGTTGGTCTTACTTCCATCATGTGCACATTCATGATGATTTTTACTGAGTTAGTTTTATATAATCAGTAAATGTAAATTAATTTTGATTTCACATGACTGGGTGGGGGTGCAGCCATGGGCTGGGCCTGGGCATAGGCCCACCCACTGGGGAGTCAGGCCCACCCACTGGGGAGCCAGGCCCACCCACTGGGCAGGGGTGCAGCCATGGGCTGGGCCTGGGAGGGCATAGACCCACCCACTGGGGAGCCAGGCCCACCCACTGGGGAGCCAGGCCCACCCACTGGGGAGCCAGGCCCACCCCCACTGGGCAGGGGTGCAGCCATGGGCTGGGCCTGGGAGGGCATGGGCCCACCCACTGGGGAGCCAGGCTCAGCCAATCAGAAATTAGTTTTTCCCCACAAAAGGGTTTATTGTGGACATAAATAGTCCTCAGCGCAAACTGCCCCCCCAACCCCCCCTCAGACGATCCCGCTGGTGAGGAAGTCGGATGTGGAGGTACCGGGCTGGCGAGCTACACGTGGTCTGCTGTTGTGAGGTCACGTGGTCTGCTGTTGTGAGGTCACGTGGTCTGCTGTTGTGAGGTCACGTGGTCTGCTGTTGTGAGGTCACGTGGTCTGCTGTTGTGAGGTCACGTGGTCTGCTGTTGTGAGGTCACGTGGTCTGCTGTTGTGAGGTCACGTGGTCTGCTGTTGTGAGGTCACGTGGTCTGCTGTTGTGAGGTCACGTGGTCTGCTGTTGTGAGGTCACGTGGTCTGCTGTTGTGAGGTCACGTGGTCTGCTGTTGTGAGGTCACGTGGTCTGCTGTTGTGAGGTCACGTGGTCTGCTGTTGTGAGGTCACGTGGTCTGCTGTTGTGAGGTCACGTGGTCTGCTGTTGTGAGGTCACGTGGTCTGCTGTTGTGAGGTCACGTGGTCTGCTGTTGTGAGGTCACGTGGTCTGCTGTTGTGAGGTCACGTGGTTTGCTGTTGTGAGGTCACGTGGTTTGCTGTTGTGAGGTCACGTGGACACACTGCAGCTTATGGTGGAGAAACATTGGATTTCTGTTATTTGTTTGGTTCAGTGGAGATATTGATCTGAACCGGGTGTTTAATCTCACCCAGTGGGACTTCACATTATTGACTTCCTGATGATCTTCCCCTGAAATATACTAATTCCAAATTCCTCACATTCATTACCCCCGGCCCCTGTTTTCTTAAGAAAATAATGTGGACCCCAGTTGAAAGCAAATCACTGAGCAGCAATTTCATTGAGCAGTAATTTCACCTATTGAGAGGCATTATAAATCAAAGTGACTCAGGCATCCTGCTTGATTGTCGTGGCAGACTATTCCGGGCTCAGAGCTGTCGTGGTCTGGCTAGGGGTTATCTGGTTGTGATTAGCCCAGACCAGGAAGAACCCAGCGCCACTTAAAGGGAAAACTCCACCCCAAAAAACTATATTATGGTTTTTGTTTCATTAGTCCATTGTTGACATAGTAACAAAATGTTTAGCTTGTCAGCACCCAAGTTTTCAAAATATGTAACTTTCAAAATACAGAAATCATCCCCCGTATGATGCATTTTTTTAGCATCATTTGATGCTGTGTTTTGCATCATATGAATCAAAATGCATTATACAAGAATGGTTTCTTTATTTTGAAAGTTACATATTACATATACAAACATTTTGGGACTACGTCAACAGTGGACTAATGAAGCGAATACCAAAAGAGTTTTTGGATAGCGTTTTCCTTTAACATGGTTGATAATGGCTCGTGACCCTTGACGTTCCATCCACCATGAGAGATGTTGGTAACCTTCCATTGCCATTCATCTTTGCCTGTGACCCATGAGGACCTCAGGATCTGGGGTGTCGGGCTTTAATCCCTGAGCTGTCTGTCTGCCTGGAGGTCTGAGATGTCAACGTTTCAGGCCCCCCCCCCTTCCACCTCTCACTCCGAGAACCACACTGTTGCAGGATGCTGGGTCCATTCAGCTTCACGGTGGAATTTCTCTTTTTACCCACAACTGGGATCAATTTGTCAGAGAGCACCCAGGGCACTGACCCCTGATACCCCAAGGAGACCCTACTACAACCCCTGATGCCCCCTGAAGGAGACCCCACTACAACCCCTGAAGGAGACCCCACTACAACCCCTGAAGGAGACCCCACTACAACCCCTGATGCCCCTGAAGGAGACCCCACTACAACCCCTGATGCCCCTGAAGGAGACCCCACTACAACCCCTGAAGGAGACCCCACTACAACCCCTGATGCCCCCTGAAGGAGACCCCACTACAACCCCTGATGCCCCCTGAAGGAGACCCCACTACAACCCCTGATGCCCCTGAAGGAGACCCCACTACAACCCCTGATGACCCTGAAGGAGGCCCTACTTCCCCAGATTGCCCACTACCAGAGCCACCGGTCCCATGGCTGACTGCACTCTAACATACAGTTATTCAGGAAGATCCAAGCGGGTCGTAGGCTATGATGTATGACAGCACCCACACACTTTACATTGAAATGGAAATCTAAATGGTTGCTTTGTCCTGGTTCAGGTCTCCCTGACTGGGAGGTAAAGGTTGTCTTGGTGCAGGTCTCCCTGATTGGGAGGTAAAGGTTGTCCTGGGGCAGGTCTCCCTGACTGGGAGGTAAAGGTTGTCTTTGGGCAGGTCTCCCTGACTGGGAGGTAAAGGTTGTCTTGGGGCAGGTCTCCCTGACTGGGAGGTAAAGGTTGTCTCGGTGCAGGTCTCCCTGACTGGGAGGTAAAGGTTGTCTTGGGGCAGGTCTCCCTGACTGGGAGGTAAAGGTTGTCTTGGGGCAGGTCTCCCTGACTGGGAGGTAAAGGTTGTCTTGGGGCAGGTCTACCTGACTGGGAGGTAAAGGTTGTCTTGGGGCAGGTCTCCCTGACTGGGAGGTAAAGGTTGTCTTGGGGCAGGTCTCCCTGACTGGGGGGTAAAGGTTGTCTTGGGGCAGGTCTCCCTGACTGGGAGGTAAAGGTTGTCCTGGGGCAGATCTCCCTGACTGGGAGGTAAAGGTTGTCCTGGGGCAGATCTCCCTGACTGGGAGGTAAAGGTTGTCCTGGGGCAGGTCTCCCTGACTGGGAGGTAAAGGTTGTCCTGGGGCAGATCTCCCTGACTGGGAGGTAAAGGTTGTCCTGGGGCAGGTCTCCCTGACTGGGAGGTAAAGGTTGTCCTGGGGCAGATCTCCCTGACTGGGAGGTAAAGGTTGTCCTGGGGCAGGTCTCCCTGACTGGGAGGTAAAGGTTGTCTTGGGGCAGGTCTCCCTGACTGGGAGGTAAAGGTTGTCTTGGTGCAGGTCTACCTGACTGGGAGGTAAAGGTTGTCTTGGGGCAGGTCTCCCTGACAGAGGTAAAGGTTGTCTTGGGGCAGGTCTCCCTGACAGAGGTAAAGGTTGTCCTGGTGCAGGTCTCCCTGACTGGGAGGTAAAGGTTGTCCTGGGGCAGATCTCCCAGACTGGGAGGTAAAGGTTGTCTTGGTGCAGGTCTACCTGACTGGGAGGTAAAGGTTGTCTCGGTGCAGGTCTCCCTGACTGGGAGGTAAAGGTTGTCTTGGTGCAGGTTCCCTGACTGGTGAGGTAAAGGTTGTCTTGGTGCAGGTCTACCTGACTGGGAGGTAAAGGTTGTCCTGGTGCAGGTCTCCCTGACTGGGAGGTAAAGGTTGTCTCGGTGCAGGTCTCCCTGACTGGGAGGTAAAGGTTGTCCTGGGGCAGGTCTCCCTGACTGGTGAGGTAAAGGTTGTCTTGGTGCAGGTCTCCCTGACTGGGAGGTAAAGGTTGTCTTGGTGCAGGTCTCCCTGACTGGTCAGGTAAAGGTTGTCTTGGTGCAGGTCTTCCTAACTGAGGTAAAGGTTGTCTCGGGGCAGGTCTCCCTGACTGGGAGGTAAAGGTTGTCCTGGTGCAGGTCTCCCTGACTGGGAGGTAAAGGTTGTCTTGGGGCAGGTCTCCTTGACTGGGAGGTAAAGGTTGTCTCGGTGCAGGTCTCCCTGACTGGGAGGTAAAGGTTGTCCTGGGGCAGGTCTCCCTGACTGGGAGGTAAAGGTTGTCCTGGTGCAGGTCTCCCTGACTGGGAGGTAAAGGTTGTCTTGGTGCAGGTCTCCCTGACTGGGAGGTAAAGGTTGTCTTGGTGCAGGTCTCCCTGACTGGGAGGTAAAGGTTGTCCTGGTGCAGGTCTCCCTGACTGGGAGGTAAAGGTTGTCCTGGTGCAGGTCTCCCTGACTGGGAGGTAAAGGTTGTCCTGGTGCAGGTCTCCCTGACTGGGAGGTAAAGGTTGTCTTGGTGCAGGTCTCCCTGACTGGGAGGTAAAGGTTGTCTTGGTGCAGGTCTCCCTGACTGGGAGGTAAAGGTTGTCTTGGTGCAGGTCTCCCTGACTGGGAGGTAAAGGTTGTCTTGGTACAGGTCTCCCTGACTGGGAGGTAAAGGTTGTCTTGGTACAGGTCTCCCTGACTGGGAGGTAAAGGTTGTCTTGGTGCAGGTCTACCTGACTGGGAGGTAAAGGTTGTCTTGGGGCAGGTCTCCCTGACTGGGAGGTAAAGGTTGTCCTGGTGCAGGTCTCCCTGACTGGGAGGTAAAGGTTGTCCTGGTGCAGGTCTCCCTGACTGGGAGGTAAAGGTTGTCCTGGGGCAGGTCTCCCTGACAGAGGTAAAGGTTGTCCTGGGGCAGGTCTCCCTGACTGGGAGGTAAAGGTTGTCTCGGTGCAGGTCTCCCTGACTGGGAGGTAAAGGTGGTCTCGGTGCAGGTCTCCTTGACTGGGAGGTAAAGGTTGTCTTGGGGCAGGTCTCCCTGACTGGGAGGTAAAGGTTGTCTCGGTGCAGGTCTCCCTGACTGGGAGGTAAAGGTTGTCCTGGTGCAGGTCTCCCTGACTGGGAGGTAAAGGTTGTCCTGGTGCAGGTCTCCCTGACTGGGAGGTAAAGGTTGTCCTGGTGCAGGTCTCCCTGACTGGGAGGTAAAGGTTGTCTTGGTGCAGGTCTCCCTGACTGGGAGGTAAAGGTTGTCTCGGTGCAGGTCTCCCTGACTGGGAGGTAAAGGTTGTCCTGGTGCAGGTCTCCCTGACTGGGAGGTAAAGGTTGTCTTGGTGCAGGTCTCCCTGACTGGGAGGTAAATGTTGTCTTGGTGCTGGTCTCCCTGACTGGGAGGTAAAGGTTGTCTCGGTGCAGGTCTCCCTGACTGGGAGGTAAAGGTTGTCCTGGTGCAGGTCTCCCTGACTGGGAGGTAAAGGTTGTCCTGGTGCAGGTCTCCCTGACTGGGAGGTAAAGGTTGTCCTGGTGCAGGTCTCCCTGACTGGGAGGTAAAGGTTGTCTTGGTGCAGGTCTCCCTGACTGGGAGGTAAAGGTTGTCTTGGTGCAGGTCTCCCTGACTGGGAGGTAAAGGTTGTCTTGGTGCAGGTCTCCCTGACTGGGAGGTAAAGGTTGTCTTGGTGCAGGTCTCCCTGACTGGGAGGTAAAGGTTGTCTTGGTGCAGGTCTCCCTGACTGGGAGGTAAAGGTTGTCCTGGGGCAGGTCTCCCTGACTGGGAGGTAAAGGTTGTCTTGGTGCAGGTCTCCCTGACTGGGAGGTAAAGGTTGTCTTGGTGCAGGTCTACCTGACTGGGAGGTAAAGGTTGTCTTGGGGCAGGTCTCCCTGACAGAGGTAAAGGTTGTCTTGGGGCAGGTCTCCCTGACTGGGAGGTAAAGGTTGTCCTGGTGCAGGTCTCCCTGACAGAGGTAAAGGTTGTCCTGGGGCAGGTCTCCCTGACAGAGGTAAAGGTTGTCTTGGTGCAGGTCTCCCTGACTGGGAGGTAAAGGTTGTCTTGGTGCAGGTCTCCCTGACTGGGAGGTAAAGGTTGTCTTGGGGCAGATCTCCCTGACTGGGAGGTAAAGGTTGTCTTGGTGCAGATCTCCCTGACTGGGAGGTAAAGGTTGTCTTGGGGCAGGTCTCCCTGACTGGGAGGTAAAGGTTGTCTTGGTGCAGGTCTCCCTGACTGGGAGGTAAAGGTTGTCTTGGTGCAGGTCTACCTGACTGGGAGGTAAAGGTGGTCTTGGTGCAGGTCTACCTGACTGGTGAGGTAAAGGTTGTCTTGTGGCAGGTCTCCCTGACTGGGAGGTAAAGGTTGTCTTGGGGCAGATCTCCCTGACTGGGAGGTAAAGGTTGTCTCGGGGCAGGTCTCCCTGACTGGGAGGTAAAGGTTGTCTTGGTGCAGGTCTCCCAGACTGGGAGGTAAAGGTTGTCTCTGTGCAGGTCTCCCTGACTGGGAGGTAAATTTTGTCTTGGGGCAGGTCTCCCTGACTGGGAGGTAAAGGTTGTCTTGGTGCAGGTTCCCTGACTGGTGAGGTAAAGGTTGTCTTGGGGCAGGTCTCCCTGACTGGTGAGGTAAAGGTTGTCCTGGGGCAGATCTCCCTGACTGGGAGGTAAAGGTTGTCTCGGGGCAGGTCTCCCTGACTGGGAGGTAAAGGTTGTCTTGGTGCAGGTCTCCCAGACTGGTGAGGTAAAGGTTGTCCTGGGGCAGATCTCCCTGACTGGGAGGTAAAGGTTGTCTTGGTGCAGGTCTCCCTGACTGCGAGGTAAAGGTTGTCTTGGTGCAGGTCTCCCTGACTGGTAAAGGTTGTCTGTCTGAAGCTGTGACAAGAAGAGACCGACTCCAGTCCAGATAGAATTGTCATAGAAGCTTGTTTGCATGTGGTGGTGGTTGTTTGTAATGTGAGGTTCAACCAGACCGTGTCAACAGGGGTAATCTGACCATGCATGCAACCACAGGATGGAAGTCAATTCTCAAACGTCCCAAAAAGATTCCAGAACACGTTGTTTGTGATTTTTTAAAAGGGTTTTCCTTTGGAGCTGGACATGAGTGTTAATACCAGACGGTACTTCCGAAGAATACACGCTAATTGGAATGACATCACATGCTGCCGTTAAGAACTGAAGGAACTCATGTTGCTGCACGACGTGTTCCTGTGTAACGTCGCCATGCTGTGATTTAATGAGCCGTCTTCATTTACACCTTTTATAGTTACAAGCCCCGTTACAAAGTAGAAACAACTGGTCTAAAACTGCTGCCCTGCTGAACCGTCAGGAGGCATCCCAGAAGGCATCCTGTTCCCGAGTGCACTACTAATATCCAGGACTCATCTAATATAGTGCACTACTAATATCCAGGACTCATCTAATATAGTGTACTACTAATATCCAGGACTCATCTAATATAGTGCACTACTAATATCCAGGACTCATCTAATATAGTGCACTACTAATATCCAGGACTCATCTAATATAGTGCACTACTAATATCCAGGACTCATCTAATATAGTGCACTACTAATATCCAGGACTCATCTAATATAGTGCACTACTAATATCCAGGACTCATCTAATATAGTGCACTACTAATATCCAGGACTCATCTAATATAGTGCACTACTAATATCCAGGACTCATCTAATATAGTGCACTACTAATATCCAGGACTCTCATCTAATATAGTGTACTACTAATATCCAGGACTCATCTAATATAGTGCACTACTAATATCCAGGACTCTCATCTAATATAGTGCACTACTAATATCCAGGACTCATCTAATATAGTGCACTACTTCTATCCAGGACTCATCTAATATAGTGCACTACTAATATCCAGGACTCTCATCTAATATAGTGCACTACTTCTATCCAGGACTCATCTAATATAGTGCACTACTAATATCCAGGACTCATCTAATATAGTGCACTACTAATATCCAGGACTCATCTAATATAGTGCACTACTAATATCCAGGACTCATCTAATATAGTGCACTACTAATATCCAGGACTCATCTAATATAGTGCACTACTAATATCCAGGACTCTCATCTAATATAGTGCACTACTAATATCCAGGACTCTCATCTAATATAGTGCACTACTAATATCCAGGACTCATCTAATATAGTGTACTACTAATATCCAGGACTCATCTAATATAGTGCACTACTAATATCCAGGACTCATCTAATATAGTGTACTACTAATATCCAGGACTCATCTAATATAGTGCACTACTAATATCCAGGACTCATCTAATATAGTGCACTACTAATATCCAGGACTCATCTAATATAGTGCACTACTAATATCCAGGACTCTCATCTAATATAGTGCACTACTAATATCCAGGACTCTCATCTAATATAGTGCACTACTAATATCCAGGACTCATCTAATATAGTGCACTACTAATATCCAGGACTCATCTAATATAGTGCACTACTAATATCCAGGACTCATCTAATATAGTGCACTACTTCTATCCAGGACTCATCTAATATAGTGCACTACTAATATCCAGGACTCTCATCTAATATAGTGCACTACTTCTATCCAGGACTCATCTAATATAGTGCACTACTAATATCCAGGACTCATCTAATATAGTGCACTACTAATATCCAGGACTCATCTAATATAGTGCACTACTAATATCCAGGACTCATCTAATATAGTGCACTACTAATATCCAGGACTCATCTAATATAGTGCACTACTAATATCCAGGACTCATCTAATATAGTGCACTACTAATATCCAGGACTCATCTAATATAGTGCACTACTAATATCCAGGACTCTCATCTAATATAGTGCACTACTAATATCCAGGACTCATCTAATATAGTGCACTACTAATATCCAGGACTCATCTAATATAGTGTACTACTAATATCCAGGACTCATCTAATATAGTGCACTACTAATATCCAGGACTCATCTAATATAGTGCACTACTAATATCCAGGACTCATCTAATATAGTGCACTACTAATATCCAGGACTCTCATCTAATATAGTGCACTACTAATATCCAGGACTCATCTAATATAGTGCACTACTAATATCCAGGACTCATCTAATATAGTGCACTACTAATATCCAGGACTCATCTAATATAGTGCACTACTAATATCCAGGACTCATCTAATATAGTGCACTACTAATATCCAGGACTCATCTAATATAGTGCACTACTAATATCCAGGACTCATCTAATATAGTGCACTACTAATATCCAGGACTCATCTAATATAGTGTACTACTAATATCCAGGACTCTCATCTAATATAGTGTACTACTAATATCCAGGACTCTCATCTAATATAGTGTACTACTAATATCCAGGACTCATCTAATATAGTGCACTACTAATATCCAGGACTCATCTAATATAGTGCACTACTAATATCCAGGACTCATCTAATATAGTGCACTACTAATATCCAGGACTCATCTAATATAGTGTACTACTAATATCCAGGACTCATCTAATATAGTGTACTACTAATATCCAGGACTCATCTAATATAGTGCACTACTAATATCCAGGACTCATCTAATATAGTGCACTACTAATATCCAGGACTCATCTAATATAGTGCACTACTAATATCCAGGACTCATCTAATATAGTGCACTACTAATATCCAGGACTCATCTAATATAGTGTACTACTAATATCCAGGACTCATCTAATATAGTGTACTACTAATATCCAGGACTCATCTAATATAGTGCACTACTAATATCCAGGACTCTTATCTAATATAGTGCACTATTAATATCCAGGACTCATCTAATATAGTGCACTACTAATATCCAGGACTCATCTAATATAGTGCACTACTAATATCCAGGACTCATCTAATATAGTGCACTACTAATATCCAGGACTCTCATCTAATATAGTGCACTACTAATATCCAGGACTCATCTAATATAGTGCACTACTAATATCCAGGACTCAGCTAATATAGTGTACTACTAATATCCAGGACTCATCTAATATAGTGTACTACTAATATCCAGGACTCATCTAATATAGTGCACTACTAATATCCAGGACTCATCTAATATAGTGCACTACTAATATCCAGGACTCATCTAATATAGTGCACTACTAATATCCAGGACTCATCTAATATAGTGCACTACTAATATCCAGGACTCATCTAATATAGTGCACTACTAATATCCAGGACTCATCTAATATAGTGCACTACTAATATCCAGGACTCATCTAATATAGTGCACTACTAATATCCAGGACTCATCTAATATAGTGCACTACTAATATCCAGGACTCATCTAATATAGTGCACTACTAATATCCAGGACTCATCTAATATAGTGCACTACTAATATCCAGGACTCATCTAATATAGTGCACTACTAATATCCAGGACTCATCTAATATAGTGCACTACTAATATCCAGGACTCATCTAATATAGTGCACTACTAATATCCAGGACTCATCTAATATAGTGCACTACTAATATCCAGGACTCATCTAATATAGTGCACTACTAATATCCAGGACTCATCTAATATAGTGCACTACTAATATCCAGGACTCATCTAATATAGTGCACTACTTCTATCCAGGACTCATCTAATATAGTGCACTACTTCTATCCAGGACTCATCTAATATAGTGCACTACTAATATCCAGGACTCATCTAATATAGTGCACTACTAATATCCAGGACTCATCTAATATAGTGCACTACTAATATCCAGGACTCATCTAATATAGTGCACTACTAATATCCAGGACTCATCTAATATAGTGCACTACTAATATCCAGGACTCATCTAATATAGTGCACTACTAATATCCAGGACTCATCTAATATAGTGCACTACTAATATCCAGGACTCATCTAATATAGTGCACTACTAATATCCAGGACTCATCTAATATAGTGCACTACTAATATCCAGGACTCATCTAATATAGTGCACTACTAATATCCAGGACTCATCTAATATAGTGCACTACTAATATCCAGGACTCATCTAATATAGTGCACTACTAATATCCAGGACTCATCTAATATAGTGCACTACTAATATCCAGGACTCATCTAATATAGTGCACTACTAATATCCAGGACTCATCTAATATAGTGCACTACTAATATCCAGGACTCATCTAATATAGTGCACTACTAATATCCAGGACTCATCTAATATAGTGCACTACTAATATCCAGGACTCTCATCTAATATAGTGCACTACTAATATCCAGGACTCATCTAATATAGTGCACTACTAATATCCAGGACTCATCTAATATAGTGCACTACTAATATCCAGGACTCATCTAATATAGTGCACTACTAATATCCAGGACTCATCTAATATAGTGCACTACTAATATCCAGGACTCATCTAATATAGTGCACTATTAATATCCAGGACTCATCTAATATAGTGCACTACTAATATCCAGGACTCATCTAATATAGTGCACTACTAATATCCAGGACTCATCTAATATAGTGCACTACTAATATCCAGGACTCATCTAATATAGTGCACTACTAATATCCAGGACTCATCTAATATAGTGCACTACTAATATCCAGGACTCATCTAATATAGTGCACTACTTCTATCCAGGACTCATCTAATATAGTGCACTACTTCTATCCAGGACTCATCTAATATAGTGCACTACTAATATCCAGGACTCATCTAATATAGTGCACTACTAATATCCAGGACTCATCTAATATAGTGCACTACTAATATCCAGGACTCATCTAATATAGTGCACTACTAATATCCAGGACTCATCTAATATAGTGCACTACTAATATCCAGGACTCATCTAATATAGTGCACTACTTCTATCCAGGACTCATCTAATATAGTGCACTACTTCTATCCAGGACTCATCTAATATAGTGCACTACTAATATCCAGGACTCATCTAATATAGTGCACTACTAATATCCAGGACTCATCTAATATAGTGCACTACTTCTATCCAGGACTCATCTAATATAGTGCACTACTAATATCCAGGACTCATCTAATATAGTGCACTACTAATATCCAGGACTCATCTAATATAGTGCACTACTAATATCCAGGACTCATCTAATATAGTGCACTACTTCTGTCCAGGACTCATCTAATATAGTGCACTACTTCTGTCCAGGACTCATCTAATATAGTGCACTACTTCTGTCCAGGACTCATCTAATATAGTGCACTACTTCTGTCCAGGACTCATCTAATATAGTGCACTACTAATATCCAGGACTCATCTAATATAGTGCACTACTAATATCCAGGACTCATCTAATATAGTGCACTATTAATATCCAGGACTCATCTAATATAGTGCACTACTAATATCCAGGACTCATCTAATATAGTGCACTACTACTATCCAGGACTCATCTAATATAGTGCACTACTACTATCCAGGACTCATCTAATATAGTGCACTACTAATATCCAGGACTCATCTAATATAGTGCACTACTAATATCCAGGACTCATCTAATATAGTGTACTACTAATATCCAGGACTCATCTAATATAGTGTACTACTAATATCCAGGACTCATCTAATATAGTGCACTACTAATATCCAGGACTCATCTAATATAGTGCACTACTAATATCCAGGACTCATCTAATATAGTGCACTACTAATATCCAGGACTCATCTAATATAGTGCACTACTACTATCCAGGACTCATCTAATATAGTGCACTACTTCTATCCAGGACTCATCTAATATAGTGCACTACTTCTATCCAGGACTCATCTAATATAGTGCACTAGTTCTATCCAGGGTCCATAGGGCTCTCGTGACAGTTGAAATGCACACTTGGTCTCTGTGTAAAACAAGAGGCTCCACCTGTAGACCAATAGGATGGTTTAGTGAGGGACCACAGAGGTCGTATTGTTCACTATGTCAAGAGGTTCCACCTGTAGACCAATAGGATGGTTTAGTGAGGGACCACAGAGGTCGTATTGTTCACTATGTCAAGAGGTTCCACCTGTAGACCAATAGGATGGTTTAGTGAGGGACCACAGAGGTCGTATTGTTCACTATGTCAAGAGGTTCCACCTGTAGACCAATAGGATGGTTTAGTGAGGGACCACAGAGGTCGTATTGTTCACTATGTCAAGAGGTTCCACCTGTAGACCAATAGGATGGTTTAGTGAGGGACCACAGAGGTCGTATTGTTCACTATGTCAAGAGGTTCCACCTGTAGACCAATAGGATGGTTTAGTGAGGGACCACAGAGGTCGTATTGTTCACTGTACAGTACCACTCAAGTTTGGACACCAAGTCATTCAAGGATTTTGGTTTATTTTTACGATTTTCTACATTGTAGAATAATAGTGAATAACTATGAAATAACACATATGTAATCATGTAGTAACCAAAAAAGTGTTAAACAAATCAAAATATATTTTAGATTCTTTAAAGTAGCCACCCTTTGCCTTGACAACTTTGCACACTCTTGGCATTCTCTGTCAACTACTATCCTGACTAAGAGACGAGGCTGTTCTGAGACCTGTCAACTACTAACCAACTAGGACCCTGACTAAGAGACGAGGCTGTTCTGAGACCTGTCAACTACTAACCAACTAGGACCCTGACTAAGAGACGAGGCTGTTCTGAGACCTGTCAACTACTAACCAACTAGGACCCTGACTGAGAGACGAGGCTGTTCTGAGACCTGTCAACTACTAACCAACTAGGACCCTGACTGAGAGACGAGGCTGTTCTGAGACCTGTCAACTACTAATCAACTAGGACCCTGACTGAGAGACGAGGCTGTTCTGAGACCTGTCAACTACTAACCAACTAGGACCCTGACTGAGAGACGAGGCTGTTCTGAGACCTGTCAACTACTAACCAACTAGGACCCTGACTGAGAGACGAGGCTGTTCTGAGACCTGTCAACTACTAACCAACTAGGACCCTGACTGAGAGACGAGGCTGTTCTGAGACCTGTCAACTACTAACCAACTAGGACCCTGACTGAGAGACGAGGCTGTTCTGAGACCTGTCAACTACTAATCAACTAGGACCCTGACTAAGAGACGGGGCTGTTCTGAGACCTGTCAACTACTAATCAACTAGGACCCTGACTGAGAGACGAGGCTGTTCTGAGACCTGTCAACTACTAACCAACTAGTACCCTGACTGAGAGACGAGGCTGTTCTGAGACCTGTCAACTACTAACCAACTAGGACCCTGACTGAGAGACGAGGCTGTTCTGAGACCTGTCAACTACTAACCAACTAGGACCCTGACTGAGAAACGAGGCTGTTCTGAGACCTGTCAACTACTAACCAACTAGGACCCTGACTGAGAGACGAGGCTGTTCTGAGACCTGTCAACTACTAACCAACTAGGACCCTGACTGAGAGACGAGGCTGTTCTGAGACCTGTCAACTACTAACCAACTACTACCCTGACTGAGAGACGAGGCTGTTCTGAGACCTGTCAACTACTAATCAACTAGGACCCTGACTGAGAGACGAGGCTGTTCTGAGACCTGTCAACTACTAACCAACTAGGACCCTGACTGAGAGACGAGGCTGTTCTGAGACCTGTCAACTACTAACCAACTAGGACCCTGACTGAGAGACGAGGCTGTTCTGAGACCTGTCAACTACTAACCAACTAGGACCCTGACTGAGAGACGAGGCTGTTCTGAGACCTGTCAACTACTAACCTCACTGAGAGACGAGGCTGTTCTGAGACCTGTCAACTACTAACCTCACTGAGAGACGAGGCTGTTCTGAGACCTGTCAACTACTGAGAGACGAGGCTGTTCTGAGACCTGTCAACTGAGAAACGAGGCTGTTCTGAGACCTGTCAACTGAGAGACGAGGCTGTTCTGAGACCTGTCAACTGAGAAACGAGGCTGTTCTGAGACCTGTCAACTGAGAGACGAGGCTGTTCTGAGACCTGTCAACTGAGAGACGAGCGATCCTACTTCTAATAACCACCTGTTTCATGTTTTCTCTCTTGCAGCTAAATCTGACCTGGAGGTCCAGGAGACGCAGCTCAGGGACACTCACAAGTTGTAAGGACCCGTTTCAATGCAGTCATAACATCTGTACCACTTTAACATTTATAAATTCTATACCCACTGGGCCATGGTTCACTCAACGTTGTTGATTCATTGAAATGACAACGGAACCAACGTACAATAGACGTTGAATTGACGTCAATGCCCAGCGGGTAGAAATTAAGTTTTATTTTGTGTGTGTTTTTTCTTCTGAGTTTAAGCAAACAGTGTTGTCGTCCAATATAGCAGCATAGTTTGACAGTTTGGAATAAAGTAGAGTTTTTAGCTAGTAAAGCTCTGTATTTTGGGAAACCCTTTTTCATGAATACCTCAACTGAAATATGAAATAGTGTAAACTATTTATTCCTACAGTTCTAAAACACATTCTATATATGTATGTTTCTATACCCTCCGTCTGCGTTGGTTAATCCATTCATGGTGTTGTAGATTCTATATATTTATGTTTCTATACCCTCCGTCTGCATTGGTTAATCCATTCATGGTGTTGTGTTGTAGATTCTATATATGTATGTTTCTATACCCTCCGTCTGCATTGGTTAATCCATTCATGGTGTTGTAGATTCTATATATGTATGTTTCTATACCCTCCGTCTGCATTGGTTAATCCATTAATGATGTTGTAGATTCTATATATGTATGTTTCTATACCCTCCGTCTGCATTGGTTAATCCATTAATGGTGTTGTAGATTCTATATATTTATGTTTCTATACCCTCCGTCTGCATTGGTTAATCCATTAATGGTGTTGTAGATTCTATATATTTATGTTTCTATACCCTCCGTCTGCATTGGTTAATCCATTAATGGTGTTGTAGATTCTATATATGTATGTTTCTATACCCTCCGTCTGCATTGGTTAATCCATTAATGGTGTTGTAGATTCTATATATGTATGTTTCTATACCCTCCGTCTGCATTGGTTATTCCATTCATGGTGTTGTGTTGTAGATTCTTGGAGATAACCGTGTTCTACCAGGTGAAGGCTAAGATGGGGGAGAAGGAGGTTTCCCCCAACACCTTCTTCTCCGTGTGGCACGACTTCTCCTCCGACTTTAAAGACCTGTGGAAGAAGGAGAACAAGATGATCCTACAGGAAAGGTAACAACCAGATGTTTTAAATTAGATCGTGAGTTTATTATGTACAGCTAACTGTGGAAGAATTGAAGACTCACTGAAACTCACGGAGACCGTTTGGTTACTTACCAGAATTTATAGGGCTGTATAGGGCTTTATAGGAATTTATAGGGCTGTATAGGGCTTTATAGGGCTTGCACTTGAAGTTTATTTATCTTCTAAGAGGGTGATTTCTACTGTCATCACTGCTGGCCTTTCTACCAGCTTGACTCTGCTAGGTCTTTAGTGTAGAGAATCATTGTACCATCTAAACCGCTGTGAATTACATATATATTTTTCCTAACAAAAATACTGTACTTTAAGCTGATGTTACAAAAACCGAAAGTCGGATGCTAAAATGAAACTTAATGGAAGCATAGAAATAGTGCACAAAGAACAGCTCTACCGCTTCTTAGACTTGTTTTCAGTGAGAATGACCGATCTATAACGCAGACATCTTGGTGAATTTGTTTGGGTCGCCCAAAAAGTAACACCTTGCAGCTTTAAGTTCCCACACATGGTTTTCCAGTGGTCTAACAGACAGGAGGTATTGTTTTATATTAGTCAGTGGTCTAACAGACAGGAGGTATTGTTTTATATTAGTCAGTGGTCTAACAGACAGGAGGTATTGTTTTATATTAGTCAGTGGTCTAACAGACAGGAGGTATTGTTTTATATTAGTCAGTGGTCTAACAGACAGGAGGTATTGTTTTATATTAGTCAGTGGTCTAACAGACAGGAGGTATTGTTTTATATTAGTCAGTGGTCTAACAGACAGGAGGTATTGTTTTATATTAGTCAGTGGTCTAACAGACAGGAGGTATTGTTTTATATTAGTCAGTGGTCTAACAGACAGGAGGTATTGTTTTATATTAGTCAGTGGTCTAACAGACAGGAGGTATTGTTTTATATTAGTCAGTGGTCTAACAGACAGGAGGTATTGTTTTATATTAGTCAGTGGTCTAACAGACAGGAGGTATTGTTTTATATTAGTCAGGGGTCTAACAGACAGGAGGTATTGTTTTATATTAGTCAGGGGTCTAACAGACAGGAGGTATTGTTTTATATTAGTCAGGGGTCTAACAGACAGGAGGTATTGTTTTATATTAGTCAGTGGTCTAACAGACAGGAGGTATTGTTTTATATTAGTCAGTGGTCTAACAGACAGGAGGTATTGTTTTATATTAGTCAGGGGTCTAACAGATAGGAGGTATTGTTTTATATTAGTCAGGGGTCTAACAGACAGGAGGTATTGTTTTATATTAGTCAGGGGTCTAACAGACAGGAGGTATTGTTTTATATTAGTCAGTGGTCTAACAGACAGGAGGTATTGTTTTATATTAGTCAGTGGTCTAACAGACAGGAGGTATTGTTTTATATTAGTCAGGGGTCTAACAGGAGGTATTGTTTTATATTAGTCAGGGGTCTAACAGACAGGAGGTATTGTTTTATATTAGTCAGGGGTCTAACAGACAGGAGGTATTGTTTTATATTAGTCAGTGGTCTAACAGACAGGAGGTATTGTTTTATATTAGTCAGTGGTCTAACAGACAGGAGGTATTGTTTTATATTAGTCAGTGGTCTAACAGACAGGAGGTATTGTTTTATATTAGTCAGTGGTCTAACAGACAGGAGGTATTGTTTTATATTAGTCAGTGGTCTAACAGACAGGAGGTATTGTTTTATATTAGTCAGGGGTCTAACAGACAGGAGGTATTGTTTTATATTAGTCAGGGGTCTAACAGACAGGAGGTATTGTTTTATATTAGTCAGTGGTCTAACAGACAGGAGGTATTGTTTTATATTAGTCAGTGGTCTAACAGACAGGAGGTATTGTTTTATATTAGTCAGGGGTCTAACAGACAGGAGGTATTGTTTTATATTAGTCAGTGGTCTAACAGAGACAGTATTGCCTTTGCAGGGGTCTTGGGGTGTGTCCTATTCTGTTCCATTAGTATTCCATCACTGTTACTCCCTTGGTTGAACCGTGATGTCCCATAACGTGCCCCATATGTTTAATATCAGATTATATCTGTCTCATTAAAATCCATTCAAAAAGCAGTCACTGAACCACATCTCTGTATTCAACCCCAATATTAAAAAGACTACTATGGGTTTGTCCCAAATGACACTCTATTCCCTATATAGTGCACTACTTTTGACCAAGTGTCCTTAGGGAGTAGGGTGCCGTATGGGACACAGCCTAGACTGGTCCGGTTAGCTTCCAGTTGTTCGATGAGGTTTCCTGATAATACAGAGTGAACAAAGTAGAAATGACCCCCGGTCCCCCGAGCAGAGATGAGGGGTACTGTTTGATACATTATACATTACAAACCCCCAGCCACTAAAGGACCAGGGATCACACACGCAAACACACATGTTGCTTCTCTCTGTCTGGATCTGGTTCGATAATGTATCGTTTCTCTGTCTGAAATGATGATGTATAGTGTCTCTCTGTCTGGATCTGGTACGATAATGTCTAGTTTCTCTCTCTCTCTGTCTGGATCTGGTACGATAATGTCTAGTTTCTGTCTGGATCTGGTACGATAATGTCTAGTTTCTCTCTGTCTGGATCTGGTACGATAATGTCTAGTTTTAGGTTACCCTGAATGCATAGAGAACGTCCCGGCACTGCTCAGCAGTACAAGAGGTGGTGTGTGTGTGTGTGTGTGTGTGTGTGTGTGTGTGTGTGTGTGTGTGTGTGTGTGTGTGTGACACCGCGGTGCCCTGTGAGAGACGGACAGATGTTGGTCTCATGGTTTCAGGGCATTAACCTGGAGAGGAGGGAAGTGGTTTGTTAAGAAAACACCAGGAGTCGGTCACATCATCTTGTTCCCATTGGGTTGCAAGGTTTGTTCAGGCAAAATAACAGTCTGTTTTCCCACAAGTGCAGAGGGCACTTTCGACCCCTATACTGCATTCTAATAGGTAACACTTCTGACCCCTATACTGCGTTCTAATAGGTAACACTTCTGACCCCTATACTGCATTCTAATAGGTAACACTTCTGACCCCTATACTGCATTCTAATAGGTAACACTTCTGACCCCTGTACTGCATTCTAATAGGTAACACTTCTGACCCCTATACTGCGTTCTAATAGGTAACACTTCTGACCCCTATACTGCATTCTAATAGGTAACACTTCTGACCCCTATACTGCGTTCTAATAGGTAACACTTCTGACCCCTATACTGCATTCTAATAGGTAACACTTCTGACCCCTATACTGCGTTCTAATAGGTAACACTTCTGACCCCTATACTGCGTTCTAATAGGTAACACTTCTGACCCCTATACTGCATTCTAATAGGTAACACTTCTGACCCCCTGTAGTGCATTCTAATAGGTAACACTTCTGACCCCTGTACTGCATTCTAATAGGTAACACTTCTGACCCCTGTAGTGCATTCTAATAGGTAACACTTCTGACCCCTGTAGTGCATTCTAATAGGTAACACTTCTGACCCCTATACTGCATTCTAATAGGTAACACTTCTGACCCCTATACTGCATTCTAATAGGTAACACTTCTGACCCCTGTACTGCATTCTAATAGGTAACACTTCTGACCCCTATACTGCATTCTAATAGGTAACACTTCTGACCCCCTGTACTGCATTCTAATAGGTAACACTTCTGACCCCCTGTAGTGCATTCTAATAGGTAACACTTCTGACCCCTATACTGCGTTCTAATAGGTAACACTTCTGACCCCTATACTGCATTCTAATAGGTAACACTTCTGACCCCTATACTGCATTCTAATAGGTAACACTTCTGACCCCTGTACTGCATTCTAATAGGTAACACTTCTGACCCCTATACTGCATTCTAATAGGTAACACTTCTGACCCCTATACTGCATTCTAATAGGTAACACTTCTGACCCCTATACTGCGTTCTAATAGGTAACACTTCTGACCCCTATACTGCATTCTAATAGGTAACACTTCTGACCCCTATACTGCGTTCTAATAGGTAACACTTCTGACCCCTATACTGCGTTCTAATAGGTAACACTTCTGACCCCTGTACTGCGTTCTAATAGGTAACACTTCTGACCCCCTGTACTGCATTCTAATAGGTAACACTTCTGACCCCTGTACTGCATTCTAATAGGTAACACTTCTGACCCCTGTACTGCATTCTAATAGGTAACACTTCTGACCCCTGTACTGCATTCTAATAGGTAACACTTCTGACCCCTGTACTGCATTCTAATAGGTAACACTTCTGACCCCTGTACTGCATTCTAATAGGTAACACTTCTGACCCCTAGACTGCATTCTAATAGGTAACACTTCTGACCCCTGTACTGCATTCTAATAGGTAACACTTCTGACCCCCTGTAGTGCATTCTAATAGGTAACACTTCTGACCCCCTGTAGTGCATTCTAATAGGTAACACTTCTGACCCCCTGTAGTGCATTCTAATAGGTAACACTTCTGACCCCCTGTAGTGCATTCTAATAGGTAACACTTCTGACCCCTATACTGCATTAACCAGAGGCTGCCCTCTCTGCATACATTGACTCATCGTGGCCGACTGTGAGACTCGTAAGGCCGCTGGGCCAGACGGAAAACCAGGGGTCGTTTTCAGAGCATGTGCAGACCAGCTGGAAAGTGTCTTCACTAACATTTTCAACATCTCCTTGTTCCAGTCTGTAATCCCAACATGTTTCAAGCAGACCACCATTTTCCCTGTTCCAAACAACTCCAAGGCAACCTGCCTAAATGACTGTCGTCCTGTAGCACCCACATCTGTCACCGTGAAATGCTTTGAAAGTCATGTCACACATCAACACCATTATCCCAGTCATGTAGTAAGCTTGACTGTAAACTTCTTTATCTGTAACACTGTGGGTTTTTTTGTCGCACTGCTTTGCTTTATCTTGACCAGGTCGCAGTTGTAAATGAGAACTTGTTCTCAACTGGCCGACCTGGTTAAATAAAATAAAAAATAGTGTATCTCTGGCCCTCTCTGTGTGGCCTTATCTCATGTCCAATATATGAAATCATTAAATAAGATTTTCAACGAAAAATGATTTTACCAAAGCTGTACGACATTATCCTAAATATAAACCATCAAGTTGGTGAATGACATCGGTGTTTTAATAAGATGGTTCCAGCATGAAATATCTTGTTCTTTTCCAGACTTCTTTGACAACGTCGGTGTGTTTGTTGTGGTTGTGTTGGCGTCAGACTGGTGGCAGTCGGGACATGTTATAGTTGGACGAGTTCATTTAAGAACTTCATTAAGAAATCTAAATGTTCATTTACATCTTTTCATTAATTAGGCTCTTTTCTCTTGAACTATATTGGTCTATCTACTAGAAATTTATGGACAATATGGACACAGATTAGTATTTGTTTTTAAAAAGAAAACTTTATGAAAACATTTGATGTTATTGAAATATAAATTAAGAAAGTTGCGATAGATTATCACATTTTCTTGTAACTTTGGTAAACTACTGGTAGTTTTGCAACCCTATGCCTGGTACATAAAACCCCTGACCATCGGACATCCTGAGATACAGAAGGACATGTCTAGATTAGGAAGGTTTCTCCCAGGGGACAGAATGACATGTCTAGATTAGGAAGGTTTCTCCCAGGGGACAGAAGGACATGTCTAGATTAGGAAGGTTTCTCCCAGGGGACAGAAGGACATGTCTAGATTAGGAAGGTTTCTCCCAGGGGACAGAAGGACATGTCTAGATTAGGAAGGTTTCTCCCAGGGGACAGAAGGACATGTCTAGATTAGGAAGGTTTCTCCCAGGGGACAGAAGGACATGTCTAGATTAGGAAGGTTTCTCCCAGGGGACAGAAGGACATGTCTAGATTAGGAAGGTTTCTCCCAGGGGACAGAAGGACATGTCTAGATTAGGAAGGTTTCTCCCGGGGGACAGAAGGACATGTCTAGATTAGGAAGGTTTCTCCCGGGGGACAGAAGGACATGTCTAGATTAGGAAGGTTTCTCCCAGGGGACAGAATGACATGTCTAGATTAGGAAGGTTTCTCCCAGGGGACAGAAGGACATGTCTAGATTAGGAAGGTTTCTCCCAGGGGACAGAAGGACATGTCTAGATTAGGAAGGTTTCTCCCAAGGGACAGAAGGACATGTCTAGATTAGGAAGGTTTCTCCCAGGGGACAGAAGGACATGTCTAGATTAGGAAGGTTTCTCCCAGGGGACAGAAGGACATGTCTAGATTAGGAAGGTTTCTCCCAGGGGACAGAAGGACATGTCTAGATTAGGAAGGTTTCTCCCGGGGGACAGAAGGACATGTCTAGATTAGGAAGGTTTCTCCCGGGGGACAGAAGGACATGTCTAGATTAGGAAGGTTTCTCCCAGGGGACAGAAGGACATGTCTAGATTAGGAAGGTTTCTCCCGGGGGACAGAAGGACATGTCTAGATTAGGAAGGTTTCTCCCGGGGGACAGAAGGACATGTCTAGATTAGGAAGGTTTCTCCCGGGGGACAGAAGGACATGTCTAGATTAGGAAGGTTTCTCCCGGGGGACAGAAGGACATGTCTAGATTAGGAAGGTTTCTCCCGGGGGACAGAAGGACATGTCTAGATTAGGAAGGTTTCTCCCGGGGGACAGAAGGACATGTCTAGATTAGGAAGGTTTCTCCCAGGGGACAGAAGGACATGTCTAGATTAGGAAGGTTTCTCCCAGGGGACAGAAGGACATGTCTAGATTAGGAAGGTTTCTCCCAGGGGACAGAAGGACATGTCTAGATTAGGAAGGTTTCTCCCAGGGGACAGAAGGACATGTCTAGATTAGGAAGGTTTCTCCCAGGGGACAGAAGGACATGTCTAGATTAGGAAGGTTTCTCCCAGGGGACAGAAGGACATGTCTAGATTAGGAAGGTTTCTCCCAGGGGACAGAAGGACATGTCTAGATTAGGAAGGTTTCTCCCAGGGGACAGAAGGACATGTCTAGATTAGGAAGGTTTCTCCCGGGGGACAGAAGGACATGTCTAGATTAGGAAGGTTTCTCCCAGGGGACAGAAGGACATGTCTAGATTAGGAAGGTTTCTCCCAGGGGACAGAAGGACATGTCTAGATTAGGAAGGTTTCTCCCAGGGGACAGAAGGACATGTCTAGATTAGGAAGGTTTCTCCCAGGGGACAGAAGGACATGTCTAGATTAGGAAGGTTTCTCCCAGGGGACAGAAGGACATGTCTAGATTAGGAAGGTTTCTCCCAGGGGACAGAAGGACATGTCTAGATTAGGAAGGTTTCTCCCGGGGGACAGAAGGACATGTCTAGATTAGGAAGGTTTCTCCCGGGGGACAGAAGGACATGTCTAGATTAGGAAGGTTTCTCCCAGGGGACAGAAGGACATGTCTAGATTAGGAAGGTTTCTCCCAGGGGACAGAAGGACATGTCTAGATTAGGAAGGTTTCTCCCGGGGGACAGAAGGACATGTCTAGATTAGGAAGGTTTCTCCCGGGGGACAGAAGGACATGTCTAGGTTAGGAAGGTTTCTCCCAGGGGACAGAAGGACATGTCTAGATTAGGAAGGTTTCTCCCGGGGGACAGAAGGACATGTCTAGATTAGGAAGGTTTCTCCCAGGGGACAGAAGGACATGTCTAGATTAGGAAGGTTTCTCCCAGGGGACAGAAGGACATGTCTAGATTAGGAAGGTTTCTCCCGGGGGACAGAAGGACATGTCTAGGTTAGGAAGGTTTCTCCCAGGGGACAGAAGGACATGTCTAGATTAGGAAGGTTTCTCCCAGGGGACAGAGGACATGTCTAGATTAGGAAGGTTTCTCCCAGGGGACAGAAGGACATGTCTAGATTAGGTTTCTCCCAGGGGACAGAAGGACATGTCTAGATTAGGAAGGTTTCTCCCAGGGGACAGAAGGACATGTCTAGATTAGGTAGGTTTCTCCCAGGGGACAGAAGGACATGTCTAGATTAGGAAGGTTTCTCCCAGGGGACAGAAGGAATGTCTAAGTATATGAATATTCGCCCTACTTACTCAGCCATGTCCCACACTCTGTTTCAGAGTTTATATTATTACATTGTTCTGCCTCTTTGATTATATTCTGGATATATCAGATCAGTTATCTTTTATCACCGTGTATACGTAAACACCGACACACACTCACTTCCCTGATCACTACTGTCCTCTGGTGTGGCAGCCAGCCCTCATAAAGCATGTGTCAACATGAGTCTCATTACAACAACACATGTCCATTTATGGTCCTGGAGACACTGGTTCTGTGGATGGTTTGGAGGTCAAGGAAATTAGACATGAATTTCACAGCATTCCTCCTCTCCCCTCCCCCTCCCCTCCTCTCTCCTTCCCCTCCCCATTCACGTCCCCCTTCCCCTCCCCTCCTCTCCCCTCCCCTCCTCTCTCCTTCCCCTCCCCTCCTCTCTCCTTCCCCTCCCCCTCACCTCCTCTCCTTTAGTGGGAGAAGGTGTCAGTGTTGGCTGGTAAATAAGTCTGTTCTGGTGGCAGGATAGTCATCCTCTCTCCTTCCCCTTCTCCTCTCTCCTTCCCTTCCTCCTCTCTCCTTCCGCTCCTCTCTCCTTCCGCTCCTCCTCTCTCCTTCCCCCCCTCCTCTCTCCTAATCCCTCTCTCCTTCCCCTCTCCTCTCTCCTAATCCCTCTCTCCTTCCCCTCTCCTCCCTCCCCTTCCTCTCCTCTAGTTGGAGAAGGTGTCAGAGTGTTGGCTGGTAAATAAGTCTGTTTGGGTGGCAGGATAGTCAGCCTCCTCTCTCCTTCCCTCTCCTCCCTTCCTCTCCTCCCCTCTCCTCCCTCCCCTTCCTCTCCTCTAGTTGGAGAAGGTGTCAGAGTGTTGGTTGGTAAATAAGTCTGTTTGGGTGGCAGGATAGTCAGCCTCCTCTCTCCTTCCCTCTCCTCCCTTCCTCTCCTCCCCTCTCCTCCCTCCCCTTCCTCTCCTCTAGTGGGAGAAGGTGTCAGAGTGTTATCTGGTAAATAAGTCTGTTTGGGTGGCAGGATGGTGATCCACCTCCAGTACTTAGTGAAGCGTAGCGTGGGGCTTGTGGACAGGTGCTGGGTAGAGAGGGTGTCAGGCTGTCAGAGTTAAGAACTTCCGTCCACAGAGATTTAACATCTGGCTACAATTAAAATCTGTCAAGAAGAGGATACTCTTTCTCTCATTCTCTCCTTACCGCTGCTGCTCGCTCGCTCTCTCTCTCACTGCTCTTTCTGCTGCCTCTCTCTCCTTACTGCCGCTCGCTCTCTCTCTCTTTCTGCTGCCTCTCCTTACTGCCGCTCGCTCTCTCCTCTCTCTCTCATGTGACGTTTGACTGCAGTGTGTCGTTTGACTGCTGTGTGTCGTTGTGTTTCTGCGATACAGACTGAAGAAGGCAGAGGAGTGCTTCAGACAAGCCAAGGAGAAGGCGACCTACAGTGTCAAACCCAAGCATGCCTCGGGAATCGTAAGTGATCAACCTCACAATATAATTGGCCACTTTATATACGATGACGTTGATGTGATTCTAACTCACTGTTATAACCTGAAGAAAGCTTTTCTGACAATCTAACTTATTGCTTTTTTTTCCCAGAAAGCCAAGCTGGGCATGAAGATTTAAGATTGGTGGACGTCTATTTTACTGTGGAGCGAGAGACGAGGAACAACCGAGTTGGACTGCATGTACTACTACCGATGAATCACTTAGGCTTTAGAACGAGAACCAAATTACACACTATTCCCTATGTAGGGCACTACTTTAGACCAGGGTCCATAGGTCCCATAGGGCTCTAGTCTAAAGTAGTGCACTGCATAAGGGAATAGGGTGCCATGTGGGACATAAGATACTACTTTTATTTTTGACTCCAAGCAGCTGTCCGTCTCCCGTCCTCCTGCCTGCTCTATGGGGACCGACTCTGCAGGATTCTGTTATTAGCTCGTCAGACACACACACATCAACATCCAATCAGAAAGAAGAGGGAAACACCATGGGGTCAGAGGTCAGAGGATGTCATTATACCAGAACTATATAGGATGTCTTCCACAGGGACATACTAAAGGATACCTACTGTAGAGGTACCTGGAGCCACCTTCTCCACAGTCCTACCCCCTACTGTAGAGGTACCTGGAGCCACCTTCTCCACAATCCTACCCCCTACTGTAGAGGTACCTGGAACCACCTTCTCCACAGTCCTAGCCCCTACTGTAGAGGTACCTGGAGCCACCTTCTCCACAATCCTACCCCCTACTGTAGAGGTACCTGGATCCACCTTCTCCACAGTCCTACCCCCTACTGTAGAGATACCTGGGTCCATCTTCTCCACAGTCCTACCCCCTACTGTAGAGATACCTGGAGCCACCTTCTCCACAGTCCTACCCCCTACTGTAGAGATACCTGGAGCCATCGTCTCCACAGTCCTACCCCCTACTGTAGAGGTACCTGGAGCCACCTTCTCCACAGTCCTACCCCCTACTGTAGAGATACCTGGAGCCATCTTCTCCACAGTCCTACCCCCTACTGTAGAGGTACCTGGAGACACCTTCTCCACAATCCTACCCCCTACTGTAGAGATACCTGGAGCCACCTTCTCCACAGTCCTACCCCCTACTGTAGAGATACCTGGGTCCATCTTCTCCACAGTCCTACCCCCTACTGTAGAGATACCTGGAGCCACCTTCTCCACAGTCCTACCCCCTACTGTAGAGATACCTGGAGCCACCTTCTCCACAGTCCTACCCCCTACTGTAGAGATACCTGGGTCCATCTTCTCCACAGTCCTACCCCCTACTGTAGAGGTACCTGGAGCCACCTTCTCCACAATCCTACCCCCTACTGTAGAGATACCTGGAGCCATCTTCTCCACAGTCCTACCCCCTACTGTAGAGATACCTGGAGCCACCTTCTCCACAGTCCTACCCCCTACTGTAGAGATACCTGGAACCACCTTCTCCACAGTCCTACCCCCTACTGTAGAGATACCTGGGTCCATCTTCTCCACAGTCCTACCCCCTACTGTAGAGGTACCTGGAGCCATCTTCTCCACAGTCCTACCCCCTACTGTAGAGATACCTGGAGCCATCGTCTCCACAGTCCTACCCCCTACTGTAGAGATACCTGGAACCATCTTCTCCACAGTCCTACCCCCTACTGTAGAGATACCTGGAGCCATCGTCTCCACAGTCCTACCCCCTACTGTAGAGATACCTGGAACCACCTTCTCCACAGTCCTACCCCCTACTGTAGAGATACCTGGAGCCACCTTCTCCACAGTCCTACCCCCTACTGTAGAGATACCTGGAGCCATCGTCTCCACAGTCCTACCCTCTACAGTACAGTACTGACCTGAAATGCCAAACATGTTGCCTATTCAAGCTTTACTGTATACCCATGACGAGATGTGTGTTTTCCAAAGCAATATAAATGTGTATTAGGCTGAAACAGTGATTGTATATTAAAACACAACCTCATTGGACTGTGTGAGAGGAGACGTGTGAAGAGGAACACAGCAGAAGGAAAACGAACACAGCCGTTGTCCAGGAGTCATCCCAAATGGCTCCCTATTCCCTATATAGTACACTACTGTTGAACAGGGCCCATGCACCCTATTCCCTATATAGTACACTACTGTTGAACAGGGCCCATGCACCCTATTCCCTATATAGTACACTACTGTTGAACAGGGCCCATGCACCCTATTCCCTATATAGTACACTACTGTTGAACAGGGCCCATGCACCCTATTCCCTATATAGTACACTACTGTTGAACAGGGCCCATGCACCCTATTCCCTACATAGTACACTACTGTTGAACAGGGCCCATGCACCCTATTCCCTATATAGTACACTACTGTTGAACAGGGCCCATGCACCCTATTCCCTATATAGTACACTACTGTTGAACAGGGCAAAGGAGTGTTACCCACGTTCTTCAGTCCAAGTCAATAATGGATCAGCTGGGTGTTCTCACAGCAACATAATAACCTTGAGTAATGGGTCTGTGTCCCAAACTGCACCCTATTCCCTATTTAGTACCTTACTTTGGATTAGGGCCCATAGTAGTGGTCTATATAGGGAGCCGTTTGGCATACAAGCCACGATGTCCAACGTTGAGCTCAACTTAGATTGTGTCCGGCAGAGAAGAGCTCTCTGTATCCTTCCTGACCAGTAGAGAGGTTCACCCACAGAAGCTCTCATTGGATCCCTGTTCACTCGGTCTAGAAGACCAGCTGTAGAATAGACTTCTGGCATGTTTTACTCACTTCACAAAAAAAACATCACTTCAAAGACATATTTCTACTCTTATCGAGGAGAAAATAAAAGACAATTCTGGTGTAAAAACTGTAAATGTATAAGTTATTCCCTTTTCACTTATCTGAAGTGATGCCATGTGGGGTCGGTAAGAAGACAGTTCTAATGTGAGGACAGAGAGGGTTATGGGAAATGTAGTGTGTTGGTTTGATAAAGATTTGTTAATGTAAAGACAGTGAACAGTCCTAAAGGAATGTTCATTTACATTGAAAAAGTGCATTCAAATAAATGACTCGATTACTAAAAAATAATATATTTAAAATGCTTTTATCAGTGTAAAGTAGTATTGTATTCTTTATGTAACATATTTTTGTAAAGATTTTATTTTCTGTCCCCCAGCATGTTAAATCATCATCCTGGAGTTGTTGGATAAGGTTTATTATTGTAAAATGTTGTTAGTATCTTACTGGATCTCTGCTTGTTTCTGGGAGCAGCAATGTCATTTATCTACAATAAAAATGAATAAATTCAGCTGTTTTTTGTGGTTTGCAGGTTGATTCTCTCTTGAAGGCGTTATAATCAGAAACGTGTCCTGAAGAGATACGTACGTAATACGAGGCGTTATAATCAGAAACGTGTCCTGAAGAGATACGTACGTAATACGAGGCGTTATAATCAGAAACGTGTCCTGAAGAGATACGTACGTAATACGAGGCGTTATAATCAGAAACGTGTCCTGAAGAGATACGTACGTAATACGAGGCGTTATAATCAGAAACGTGTCCTGAAGAGATACGTACGTAATACGAGGCGTTATAATCAGAAACGTGTCCTGAAGAGATACGTACGTAATACGAGGCGTTATAATCAGAAACGTGTCCTGAAGAGATACGTACGTAATACGAGGCGTTATAATCAGAAACGTGTCCTGAAGAGATACGTACGTAATACGAGGCGTTATAATCAGAAACGTGTCCGGAAGAGATACGTACGTAATACGAGGCGTTATAATCAGAAACGTATCCTGAAGAGATACGTACGTAATACGAGGCGTTATAATCAGAAACGTATCCTGAAGAGATACGTACGTAATACGAGGCGTTATAATCAGAAACGTGTCCAGAAGAGAGACGTACGTAATACGAGGCGTTATAATCAGAAACGTGTCCTGAAGAGATACGTACGTAATACGAGGCGTTATAATCAGAAACGTATCCTGAAGAGATACGTACGTAATACGAGGCGTTATAATCAGAAACGTATCCTGAAGAGATACGTACGTAATACGAGGCGTTATCATCAGAAACGTGTCCTGAAGAGATACGTACGTAATACGAGGCGTTATAATCAGAAACGTGTCCTGAAGAGATACGTACGTAATACGAGGCGTTATAATCAGAAACGTGTCCTGAAGAGATACGTACGTAATACGAGGCGTTATAATCAGAAACGTGTCCTGAAGAGATACGTACGTAATACGAGGCGTTATAATCAGAAACGTATCCTGAAGAGATACGTACGTAATACGAGGCGTTATAATCAGAAACGTGTCCTGAAGAGATACGTACGTAATACGAGGCGTTATAATCAGAAACGTATCCTGAAGAGATACGTACGTAATACGAGGCGTTATAATCAGAAACGTGTCCTTAAGAGATACGTACGTAATACGAGGCGTTATAATCAGAAACGTGTCCTGAAGAGATACGTACGTAATACGAGACGTTATAATCAGAAACTTGTCCTGAAGAGATACGTACGTAATACGAGGCTTTATAATCAGAAACGTATCCTGAAGAGATACGTACGTAATACGAGGCGTTATAATCAGAAACGTGTCCTGAAGAGATAAGTACGTAATACGAGGCGTTATAATCAGAAACGTGTCCTGAAGAGATACGTACGTAATACGAGGCGTTATAATCAGAAACGTGTCCTGAGAGATACGTACGTAATACGAGGCGTTATAATCAGAAACGTGTCCTGAAGAGATACGTACGTAATACGAGGCGTTAATCAGAAACGTATCCTGAAGAGATACGTACGTAATACGAGGCGTTATAATCAGAAACGTGTCCTGAGAGATACGTACGTAATACGAGGCGTTATAATCAGAAACGTGTCCTGAAGAGATACGTATGTAATACGAGGCGTTATAATCAGAAACGTGTCCTGAAGAGATACGTACGTAATACGAGGCGTTATAATCAGAAACGTGTCCTGAAGAGATACGTACGTAATACGAGGCGTTATAATCAGAAACGTGTCCTGAAGAGATACGTACGTAATACGAGGCGTTATAATCAGAAACGTGTCCTGAAGAGATACGTACGTAATACGAGGCGTTATAATCAGAAACGTGTCCTGAAGAGATACGTACGTAATACGAGGCGTTATAATCAGAAACGTGTCCTGAGAGATACGTACGTAATACGAGGCGTTATAATCAGAAACGTGTCCTGAAGAGATACGTACGTAATACGAGGCGTTAATCAGAAACGTATCCTGAAGAGATACGTACGTAATACGAGGCGTTATAATCAGAAACGTGTCCTGAAGAGATACGTACGTAATACGAGGCGTTATAATCAGAAACGTATCCTGAAGAGATACGTACGTAATACGAGGCGTTATAATCAGAAACGTGTCCTGAAGAGATACGTACGTAATACGAGGCGTTATAATCAGAAACGTATCCTGAAGAGATACGTACGTAATACGAGGCGTTATAATCAGAAACGTGTCCTGAAGAGATACGTACGTAATACGAGGCGTTATAATCAGAAACGTGTCCTGAAGAGATACGTACGTAATACGAGGCGTTATAATCAGAAACGTGTCCTGAAGAGATACGTACGTAATACGAGGCTTTATAATCAGAAACGTATCCTGAAGAGATACGTACGTAATACGAGGCGTTATAATCAGAAACGTGTCCTGAAGAGATACGTACGTAATACGAGGCGTTATAATCAGAAACGTGTCCTGAAGAGATACGTACGTAATACGAGGCGTTATAATCAGAAACGTGTCCTGAGAGATACGTACGTAATACGAGGCGTTATAATCAGAAACGTGTCCTGAAGAGATACGTACGTAATACGAGGCGTTATAATCAGAAACGTGTCCTGAAGAGATACGTACGTAATACGAGGCGCTATAATCAGAAACGTGTCCTGAAGAGATACGTATGTAATACGAGGCGTTATAATCAGAAACGTGTCCTGAAGAGATACGTACGTAATACGAGGCGTTATAATCAGAAACGTGTCCTGAAGAGATACGTACGTAATACGAGGCGTTATAATCAGAAACGTGTCCTGAAGAGATACGTAATACGAGGCGTTATAATCAGAAACGTGTCCTGAAGAGATACGTACGTAATACGAGGCGTTATAATCAGAAACGTGTCCTGAAGAGATACGTACGTAATACGAGGCGTTATAATCAGAAACGTGTCCTGAAGAGATACGTACGTAATACGAGGCGTTATAATCAGAAACGTGTCCTGAAGAGATACGTACGTAATACGAGGCGTTATAATCAGAAACGTGTCCTGAAGAGATACGTACGTAATACGAGGCGTTATAATCAGAAACGTGTCCTGAAGAGATACGTACGTAATACGAGGCGTTATAATCAGAAACGTGTCCTGAAGAGATACGTACGTAATACGAGGCATTATAATCAGAAACCTGTCCTGAAGAGATACGTAATACGAGGCGTTATAATCAGAAACGTGTCCTGAAGAGATACGTAATACGAGGCGTTATAATCAGAAACGTGTCCTGAAGAGATACGTACGTAATACGAGGCGTTATAATCAGAAACGTGTCCTGAAGAGATACGTACGTAATACGAGGCGTTATAATCAGAAACGTGTCCTGAAGAGATACGTACGTAATACGAGGCGTTATAATCAGAAACGTGTCCTGAAGAGATACGTACGTAATACGAGGCGTTATAATCAGAAACCTGTCCTGAAGAGATACGTACGTAATACGAGGCGTTATAATCAGAAACGTGTCCTGAAGAGATACGTACGTAATACGAGGCGTTATAATCAGAAACGTGTCCTGAAGAGATACGTACGTAATACGAGGCGTTATAATCAGAAACGTGTCCTGAAGAGATACGTATGTAATACGAGGCGTTATAATCAGAAACGTGTCCTGAAGAGATACGTACGTAATACGAGGCGTTATAATCAGAAACGTGTCCTGAAGAGATACGTACGTAATACGAGGCGTTATAATCAGAAACGTGTCCTGAAGAGATACGTAATACGAGGCGTTATAATCAGAAACGTGTCCTGAAGAGATACGTACGTAATACGAGGCGTTATAATCAGAAACGTGTCCTGAAGAGATACGTACGTAATACGAGGCGTTATAATCAGAAACGTGTCCTGAAGAGATACGTACGTAATACGAGGCGTTATAATCAGCGTGTCCTGAAGAGATACGTACGTAATACGAGGCGTTATAATCAGAAACGTGTCCTGAAGAGATACGTACGTAATACGAGGCGTTATAATCAGAAACGTGTCCTGAAGAGATACGTACGTAATACGAGGCGTTATAATCAGAAACGTGTCCTGAAGAGATACGTACGTAATACGAGGCGTTATAATCAGAAACCTGTCCTGAAGAGATACGTAATACGAGGCGTTATAATCAGAAACGTGTCCTGAAGAGATACGTAATACGAGGCGTTATAATCAGAAACGTGTCCTGAAGAGATACGTAATACGAGGCGTTATAATCAGAAACCTGTCCTGAAGAGATACGTACGTAATACGAGGCGTTATAATCAGAAACGTGTCCTGAAGAGATACGTACGTAATACGAGGCGTTATAATCAGAAACGTGTCCTGAAGAGATACGTACGTAATACGAGGCGTTATAATCAGAAACGTGTCCTGAAGAGATACGTACGTAATACGAGGCGTTATAATCAGAAACGTGTCCTGAAGAGATACGTACGTAATACGAGGCGTTATAATCAGAAACGTGTCCTGAAGAGATACGTACGTAATACGAGGCGTTATAATCAGAAACGTGTCCTGAAGAGATACGTACGTAATACGAGGCGTTATAATCAGAAACGTGTCCTGAAGAGATACGTACGTAATACGAGGCGTTATAATCAGAAACGTGTCCTGAAGAGATACGTACGTAATACGAGGCGTTATAATCAGAAACGTGTCCTGAAGAGATACGTACGTAATACGAGGCGTTATAATCAGAAACGTGTCCTGAAGAGATACGTACGTAATACGAGGCGTTATAATCAGAAACGTGTCCTGAAGAGATACGTACGTAATACGAGGCGTTATAATCAGAAACGTGTCCTGAAGAGATACGTACGTAATATGAGGCGTTATAATCAGAAACGTGTCCTGAAGAGATACGTACGTAATACGAGGCGTTATAATCAGAAACGTGTCCTGAAGAGATACGTACGTAATACGAGGCGTTATAATCAGAAACCTGTCCTGAAGAGATACGTAATACGAGGCGTTATAATCAGAAACGTGTCCTGAAGAGATACGTAATACGAGGCGTTATAATCAGAAACGTGTCCTGAAGAGATACGTACGTAATACGAGGCGTTATAATCAGAAACCTGTCCTGAAGAGATACGTACGTAATACGAGGCGTTATAATCAGAAACGTGTCCTGAAGAGATACGTACGTAATACGAGGCGTTATAATCAGAAACGTGTCCTGAAGAGATACGTACGTAATACGAGGCGTTATAATCAGAAACCTGTCCTGAAGAGATACGTACGTAATACGAGGCGTTATAATCAGAAACGTGTCCTGAAGAGATACGTACGTAATACGAGGCGTTATAATCAGAAACGTGTCCTGAAGAGATACGTACGTAATACGAGGCGTTATAATCAGAAACGTGTCCTGAAGAGATACGTACGTAATACGAGGCGTTATAATCAGAAACCTGTCCTGAAGAGATACGTACGTAATACGAGGCGTTATAATCAGAAACGTGTCCTGAAGAGATACGTACGTAATACGAGGCGTTATAATCAGAAACCTGTCCTGAAGAGATACGTACGTAATACGAGGCGTTATAATCAGAAACGTGTCCTGAAGAGATACGTACGTAATACGAGGCGTTATAATCAGAAACGTGTCCTGAAGAGATACGTACGTAATACGAGGCGTTATAATCAGAAACGTGTCCTGAAGAGATACGTACGTAATACGAGGCGTTATAATCAGAAACGTGTCCTGAAGAGATACGTACGTAATACGAGGCGTTATAATCAGAAACGTGTCCTGAAGAGATACGTAATACGAGGCGTTATAATCAGAAACGTGTCCTGAAGAGATACGTACGTAATACGAGGCGTTATAATCAGAAACGTGTCCTGAAGAGATACGTACGTAATACGAGGCGTTATAATCAGAAACGTGTCCTGAAGAGATACGTACGTAATACGAGGCGTTATAATCAGCGTGTCCTGAAGAGATACGTACGTAATACGAGGCGTTATAATCAGAAACGTGTCCTGAAGAGATACGTACGTAATACGAGGCGTTATAATCAGAAACGTGTCCTGAAGAGATACGTACGTAATACGAGGCGTTATAATCAGAAACGTGTCCTGAAGAGATACGTACGTAATACGAGGCGTTATAATCAGAAACGTGTCCTGAAGAGATACGTACGTAATACGAGGCGTTATAATCAGAAACCTGTCCTGAAGAGATACGTAATACGAGGCGTTATAATCAGAAACGTGTCCTGAAGAGATACGTAATACGAGGCGTTATAATCAGAAACGTGTCCTGAAGAGATACGTACGTAATACGAGGCGTTATAATCAGAAACCTGTCCTGAAGAGATACGTACGTAATACGAGGCGTTATAATCAGAAACGTGTCCTGAAGAGATACGTACGTAATACGAGGCGTTATAATCAGAAACGTGTCCTGAAGAGATACGTACGTAATACGAGGCGTTATAATCAGAAACCTGTCCTGAAGAGATACGTACGTAATACGAGGCGTTATAATCAGAAACGTGTCCTGAAGAGATACGTACGTAATACGAGGCGTTATAATCAGAAACGTGTCCTGAAGAGATACGTACGTAATACGAGGCGTTATAATCAGAAACGTGTCCTGAAGAGATACGTACGTAATACGAGGCGTTATAATCAGAAACGTGTCCTGAAGAGATACGTACGTAATACGAGGCGTTATAATCAGAAACGTGTCCTGAAGAGATACGTACGTAATACGAGGCGTTATAATCAGAAACGTGTCCTGAAGAGATACGTACGTAATACGAGGCGTTATAATCAGAAACGTGTCCTGAAGAGATACGTACGTAATACGAGGCGTTATAATCAGAAACGTGTCCTGAAGAGATACGTACGTAATACGAGGCGTTATAATCAGAAACGTGTCCTGAAGAGATACGTACGTAATATGAGGCGTTATAATCAGAAACGTGTCCTGAAGAGATACGTACGTAATACGAGGCGTTATAATCAGAAACGTGTCCTGAAGAGATACGTACGTAATACGAGGCGTTATAATCAGAAACCTGTCCTGAAGAGATACGTAATACGAGGCGTTATAATCAGAAACGTGTCCTGAAGAGATACGTAATACGAGGCGTTATAATCAGAAACGTGTCCTGAAGAGATACGTACGTAATACGAGGCGTTATAATCAGAAACCTGTCCTGAAGAGATACGTACGTAATACGAGGCGTTATAATCAGAAACGTGTCCTGAAGAGATACGTACGTAATACGAGGCGTTATAATCAGAAACGTGTCCTGAAGAGATACGTACGTAATACGAGGCGTTATAATCAGAAACCTGTCCTGAAGAGATACGTACGTAATACGAGGCGTTATAATCAGAAACGTGTCCTGAAGAGATACGTACGTAATACGAGGCGTTATAATCAGAAACGTGTCCTGAAGAGATACGTACGTAATACGAGGCGTTATAATCAGAAACGTGTCCTGAAGAGATACGTATGTAATACGAGGCGTTATAATCAGAAACGTGTCCTGAAGAGATACGTACGTAATACGAGGCGTTATAATCAGAAACGTGTCCTGAAGAGATACGTACGTAATACGAGGCGTTATAATCAGAAACGTGTCCTGAAGAGATACGTAATACGAGGCGTTATAATCAGAAACGTGTCCTGAAGAGATACGTACGTAATACGAGGCGTTATAATCAGAAACGTGTCCTGAAGAGATACGTACGTAATACGAGGCGTTATAATCAGAAACGTGTCCTGAAGAGATACGTACGTAATACGAGGCGTTATAATCAGAAACGTGTCCTGAAGAGATACGTACGTAATACGAGGCGTTATAATCAGAAACGTGTCCTGAAGAGATACGTACGTAATACGAGGCGTTATAATCAGAAACGTGTCCTGAAGAGATACGTACGTAATACGAGGCGTTATAATCAGAAACGTGTCCTGAAGAGATACGTACGTAATACGAGGCGTTATAATCAGAAACGTGTCCTGAAGAGATACGTACGTAATACGAGGCGTTATAATCAGAAACGTGTCCTGAAGAGATACGTACGTAATACGAGGCGTTATAATCAGAAACCTGTCCTGAAGAGATACGTACGTAATACGAGGCGTTATAATCAGAAACGTGTCCTGAAGAGATACGTACGTAATACGAGGCGTTATAATCAGAAACCTGTCCTGAAGAGATACGTACGTAATACGAGGCGTTATAATCAGAAACGTGTCCTGAAGAGATACGTACGTAATACGAGGCGTTATAATCAGAAACGTGTCCTGAAGAGATACGTACGTAATACGAGGCGTTATAATCAGAAACGTGTCCTGAAGAGATACGTACGTAATACGAGGCGTTATAATCAGAAACGTGTCCTGAAGAGATACGTACGTAATACGAGGCGTTATAATCAGAAACGTGTCCTGAAGAGATACGTACGTAATACGAGGCGTTATAATCAGAAACGTGTCCTGAAGAGATACGTACGTAATACGAGTCTTTACACTGAGTGTTGTTGTTGATGCAGTAACTTTCATCTTAACTTTTCACAATTCTGACAAAAAGTTGAAACAAAACACAATAAAAACAATCAAGATAAACTTGTTTCAACTTCGGTATAGATTTAGTATATCATTTATTAATTTATGTAAATATAAATGTTATTGTAATGTGACATTGTAGTGATATAATCTCTCAATCTAATAATAATGTGATATTTATTTGTACAGAATGATATATTGCTTGTGGAACCCCCGGTAGGCTGTTGCTGCAGTAGGACCTTCTACTAACCCAGTCAGTCTCTCTCCAACAACCTCCTACCCTCTGTGGAACCCCCGGTAGGCTGTTGCTGCAGTAGGACCTTCTACTAACCCAGTCAGTCTCTCCAACAACCTCCTATCCTCTGTGGAACCCCAGGTAGGCTGTTGATGCAGTAGGACCTTCTACTAACCCAGTCAGTCTCTCCAACAACCTCCTATCCTCTGTGGAACCCCCGGTAGACTGTTGATGCAGTAGGACCTTCTACTAACCCAGTCACTCTCTACAACAACCTCCTACCCTCTGTGGAACCCCAGGTAGGCTGTTGCTGCAGTAGGACCTTCTACTAACCCAGTCAGTCTCTCCAACAACCTCCTATCCTCTGTGGAACCCCAGGTAGGCTGTTGATGCAGTAGGACCTTCTACTAACCCAGTCAGTCTCTCCAACAACCTCCTATCCTCTGTGGAACCCCCGGTAGACTGTTGATGCAGTAGGACCTTCTACTAACCCAGTCAGTCTCTCCAACAACCTCCTACCCTCTGTGGAACCCCCGGTAGGCTGTTGATGCAGTAGGACCTTCTACTAACCCAGTCACTCTAACAACCTCCTACCCTCTGTGGAACCCCCGGTAGGCTGTTGCTGCAGTAGGACCTTCTACTAACCCAGTCAGTCTCTCCAACAACCTCCTATCCTCTGTGGAACCCCCGGTAGACTGTTGATGCAGTAGGACCTTCTACTAACCCAGTCACTCTCTACAACAACCTCCTACCCTCTGTGGAACCCCAGGTAGGCTGTTGCTGCAGTAGGACCTTCTACTAACCCAGTCACTCTAACAACCTCCTACCCTCTGTGGAACCCCCGGTAGGCTGTTGCTGCAGTAGGACCTTCTACTAACCCAGTCAGTCTCTCCAACAACCTCCTACCCTCTGTGGAACCCCCGGTAGGCTGTTGATGCAGTAGGACCTTCTACTAACCCAGTCACTCTAACAACCTCCTACCCTCTGTGGAACCCCCGGTAGGCTGTTGCTGCAGTAGGACCTTCTACTAACCCAGTCACTCTAACAACCTCCTACCCTCTGTGGAACCCCCGGTAGGCTGTTGCTGCAGTAGGACCTTCTACTAACCCAGTCAGTCTCTCCAACAACCTCCTACCCTCTGTGGAACCCCCGGTAGGCTGTTGATGCAGTAGGACCTTCTACTAACCCAGTCACTCTAACAACCTCCTACCCTCTGTGGAACCCCCGGTAGGCTGTTGCTGCAGTAGGACCTTCTACTAACCCAGTCAGTCTCTCCAACAACCTCCTACCCTCTGTGGAACCCCCGGTAGGCTGTTGCTGCAGTAGGACCTTCTACTAACCCAGTCAGTCTCTCCAACAACCTCCTATCCTCTGTGGAACCCCCGGTAGGCTGTTGATGCAGTAGGTCTTCTACTAACCCAGTCAGTCTAACAACCTCCTACCCTCTGTGGAACCCCAGGTAGACTGTTGATGCAGTAGGACCTTCTACTAACCCAGTCAGTCTCTCTCCAACAACCTCCTATCCTCTGTGGAACCCCCGGTAGGCTGTTGATGCAGTAGGACCTTCTACTAACCCAGTCAGTCTACAACAACCTATCTGGAACAGATTCAGCTTTTTTGCTTCTATAGCCATCGCTGGAATCTACATACATACATACATACATACATACAGAGTCCATCTGTGGAATATGGTCATATTCATTAGGTCACACATTAGCAACACGTTTTATAGTTGAAAATTTGCATTTTGTATTGGACAAGTCCCTTCTTGTTTCAGTCAGTTTTCTTCCATTTGAATACGACCCACCTCACCGACAGGCTGAGGAGACCTGTGGTCCAGGTAAGTCTGTTTCTGCAGAGACGGTAGAGGAAGCGAGATGTCTCACTCTGCTTTTTTCCCCTGGTTCATATACAGTCAATGAACTAAGTAGACCAGACCCAGCTGCTATCGCATTGTTGTCTATGGGAGACACACCTCCTTAACCTTTCTAGCCCAGGGGTTCCGCTAGCAGTCAGGAACTGTGACAAAAAAAATAAACTGCCTGAGTGAGACATCTTCATTTATCCACCATCTTTGAACTACAGAATATATCTAGTCATGGGTTAATTCGGGCCTGGGGTTGTAGAAATGTCCGTTTGTCTCATGTAGAGGGGGGCGGCAGCGTAGCCTAGTGGTTAGAGCGTTGGACTAGTAACCGAAAGGTTGCTAGATCGAATCCCCGAGCCGACAAGGTACAAATCTGTCGTTCTGCCCCTGAACCCTCTGTTCCTAGGCCGTCATTGTAAATAATAATTTGTTCTTAACTGACTTGCCTAGTTAAATAAATAAATAAATGCTTGGTATGATCAACGCAGAGCTGCTCCATAGAAATGTCTGTCATACTCAGTACTTCTAAAGAGAGTGGCCCCTTCATGTGCCGTCAGTAAAATACATGTCCTCACCATCTTGTACAAACTGTCTCCTGTGAGGTGAGAGGAATATCTGGACGGTATCTAGGAATTGTCCAAGATGATAAAAAAAAAGAGAGAGAAGCAGAAGGGAGACGAGTATCACTGCTTCCCAGAGTCACTGACGGAGACCGATATACAGCGACACTGTTTGACTCTCTGGATCTTACGGTGCCTGAAGGGCGGCTGGAGGTCGGGACAGTCCAGCTCTACGGTCAGCGTGGTGAACCGCTGCGGTCGGCAGAAAGCACAGGACCGGAAAGACTCGTGCTCCGTCTTAACGTGTCGCGGGATATAGAAGGAGTTACACTGGCCATAGCAGAACCTGTTGATGACGGTGCGACTGAGACAGCCCTCCTCGCTCACAGTCTGACGCAGCGGCTGGGTCTTGCACCAGTCACTCTTCAGGTACTTCCTCTCGGTGACGACCAGAGCTTCCTGGCTGGAGGCAAGGATTTCCTGTTTACGGGTGCGTTTGTCAGAGGTGTTGCCGTTCCCCTTGAAGGGGTTGGGGATGGAGCCATGGAGGCGGGTCTTGCGGGTGCCGCCGCCCACCGCACACAGGACGCCTGCAAGCAGGATTGACAGAACAAACTGCCTGTACATCCTGACAGAGAGAGGAGAGGAAAGGAGGGGTTAGAACAAACTACCTTACATCCTGACAGAGAGGAGAGGTTAGAACAAACTACCTGTACATCCTGACAGAGGAGAGATTAGAACAAACTACCTGTACATCCTGACAGAGGAGAGGAGAGGTTAGAACAAACTACCTGTACATCCTGACAGAGGAGAGGTTAGAACAAACTACCTGTACATCCTGACAGAGGAGAGGTTAGAACAAACTACCTGTACATCCTGACAGAGGAGAGGTTAGAACAAACTACCTGTACATCCTGACAGAGGAGAGGTTAGAACAAACTACCTTACATCCTGACAGCGAGAGGAGAGGTTAGAACAAACTACCTGTACATCCTGACAGAGGAGAGATTAGAACAAACTACCTGTACATCCTGACAGAGGAGAGGTTAGAACAAACTACCTGTACATCCTGACAGAGGAGAGGAGAGGTTAGAACAAACTACCTGTACATCCTGACAGAGGAGAGGTTAGAACAAACTACCTGTACATCCTGACAGAGGAGAGATTAGAACAAACTACCTGTACATCCTGACAGAGGAGAGGTTAGAACAAACTACCTGTACATCCTGACAGAGGAGAGGTTAGAACAAACTACCTGTACATCCTGACAGAGGAGAGATTAGAACAAACTACCTGTACATCCTGACAGAGGAGAGGTTAGAACAAACTACCTGTACATCCTGACAGAGGAGAGGTTAGAACAAACTACCTGTACATCCTGACAGAGGAGAGGTTAGAACAAACTACCTGTACATCCTGACAGAGGAGAGGTTAGAACAAACTACCTTACATCCTGACAGCGAGAGGAGAGGTTAGAACAAACTACCTGTACATCCTGACAGAGGAGAGATTAGAACAAACTACCTGTACATCCTGACAGAGGAGAGGTTAGAACAAACTACCTGTACATCCTGACAGAGGAGAGGAGAGGTTAGAACAAACTACCTGTACATCCTGACAGAGGAGAGATTAGAACAAACTACCTGTACATCCTGACAGAGGAGAGGTTAGAACAAACTACCTGTACATCCTGACAGAGGAGAGGTTAGAACAAACTGCCTGTACATCCTGACAGAGGAGAGGTTAGAACAAACTACCTGTACATCCTGACAGAGGGGTTAGAACAAACTACCTGTACATCCTGACAGAGGAGAGGTTAGAACAAACTACCTGTACATCCTGACAGAGGAGAGGTTAGAACAAACTACCTGTACATCCTGACAGAGGAGAGATTAGAACAAACTACCTGTACATCCTGACAGAGGAGAGGTTAGAACAAACTACCTGTACATCCTGACAGAGGAGAGGTTAGAACAAACTACCTTACATCCTGACAGCGAGAGGAGAGGTTAGAACAAACTACCTGTACATCCTGACAGAGGAGAGATTAGAACAAACTACCTGTACATCCTGACAGAGGAGAGGTTAGAACAAACTACCTGTACATCCTGACAGAGGAGAGGAGAGGTTAGAACAAACTACCTGTACATCCTGACAGAGGAGAGGTTAGAACAAACTACCTGTACATCCTGACAGAGGAGAGGAGAGATTAGAACAAACTACCTGTACATCCTGACAGAGGAGAGGTTAGAACAAACTACCTGTACATCCTGACAGAGGAGAGGTTAGAACAAACTACCTGTACATCCTGACAGAGGAGAGGTTAGAACAAACTACCTGTACATCCTGACAGAGGAGAGATTAGAACAAACTACCTGTACATCCTGACAGAGGAGAGGTTAGAACAAACTACCTGTACATCCTGACAGAGGAGAGGTTAGAACAAACTACCTGTACATCCTGACAGAGGAGAGGAGAGATTAGAACAAACTACCTGTACATCCTGACAGAGGAGAGGTTAGAACAAACTACCTGTACATCCTGACAGAGGAGAGGTTAGAACAAACTACCTGTACATCCTGACATTCCACTCTTAGTCCACACTTGTTGTTTATGAAGCATGTGACAAATACAATTGTATTCTATTTGACTTTTGACAGGAGCACTATGGGGACGCAAGGTGCACTTTGGGATGCTGTTTAAACAAATAAAAATAGAAACAGCTTTCTCTACGTGTAGTTGCCTTCTCTCTACCCCTCCCGCATCTATCTCCCTCCATCCCTCATCTATCTCCCTCCCTCCATCCCTCCCGCATCTATCTCCCTCCATCCCTCATCTATCTCCCTCCCTCCCCTCCCGCATCTATCTCCCTCCCTCTCTCATCTATCTCCCTCCATCCCCTCCCTCATCTATCTCCCTCCCTCCCTCATCTATCTCCCTCCATCCCTCATCTATCTCCCTCCATCCCTCATCTATCTCCCTCCCTCCATCCCTCATCTATCTCCCTCCCTCCCTCATCTATCTCCCTCCCTCCCTCATCTATCTCCCTCCCTCCCTCATCTATCTCCCTCCATCCCTCGCTCCATCCCTCAATCTCGCCCTCCCTCTCTCTCTATCTCTCCTACTCTCTCTCTCTCTCCCTCTCTCTCTCTATCTCTCCTGCTCTCTCTATCTCTCCTGCTCTCTCTCTCTCTCTCTCTCCCTCTCTCTCTCTCTCTCCCTCTCTCTCTCTCTATCTCTCCTGCTCTCTCTCTCTCTCTCTCTCTCTCTCTCTCTCTCTCTCTCTCTCTCTCTCTCTCTCTCTCCCTCCCTGATTGCAGTACGGGGTCTGATCGTTGGGGTCAGTAAACCCTAGGCTCTTTCCACTGGTTTCACTTAGTTTCCTTCGGGACAGGAAGTGGCAGATTAACTCTAATTTGTCACTTTGTCTCACTCAGCTCGGCAGGATCCACGGCTAGGAATAATGATTAAGTAGGGAGAACTGAGGAGCCACTGTCAGATAGACATCTTTGTAGCACATGTGGCTATAACTTTGAAAATCCATTTTCTAAGAGTTGAAATGGAATTACTCACATACCTCTTTAACGCCTGGCATCTGTCTGTCTCTAAGCTTTCTCGCTCTCCTCTCTCTCTCGCTCTTGCTCCTCTCTCTCCTCGCTCACTCCTTGCTCTCTCCTCTCTCTCCTCGCTCTCCTTTCTTTCCTTGCTCTCTCCTTGCTCTCCTCTCTCTCCTCTCTCTCCTCGCTCTCAGATTTTCTGTTGAACTAAAATAACCAAAAGGTTCTATATATCTGTCAGTGAAGTCAACACTATGAATGGAGTCCTCAGTGGAGTAATGATGGAGGGAGTCCCCAGTGGAGTCATGATGGAGGGAGGGAGTCCTCAGTGGACTAATGATGGAGTCCTCAGTGGAGTAATGATGGAGTCCTCAGTGGAGTAATGATAGAGGGAAGGAGTCCTCAGTGGAGTCATGATGGAGTCATGAGGGAGGGAGTCCTCAGTGGAGTCCTCAGTGGAGTCATGATGGAGGGAGGGATTCCTCAGTGGAGTCATGATGGAGGGAGGGAGGGAGGGAGTCCTCAGTGGAGTAATGATGGAGGGAGGGAGTCCTCAGTGGAGTAATGATGGAGGGATGGAGTCCTCAGTGGAGTAATGATGGAGGGAGGGAGTCCTCAGTGGAGTAATGGAGGTAGTCCTCAGTGGAGTAATGGAGGGAGGTAGTCCTCAGTGGAGTAATGGAGGGAGGTAGTCCTCAGTGGAGTAATGGAGGGAGTCCTCAGTGGAGTAATGATGGAGGGAGGGAGTCCTCAATGGAGTCATGATGGAGGGAGGGAGTCCTCAGTGGAGTCATGATGGAGGGAGGGAGTCCTCAGTGGAGTCATGATGGAGGGAGGGAGTCCTCAGTGGAGTAATGATGGAGGGAGGTAGTCCTCAGTGGAGTAATGGAGGGAGGTAGTCCTCAGTGGAGTCATGATGGAGGGAGGTAGTCCTCAGTGGAGTAATGGAGGGAGGTAGTCCTCAGTGGAGTAATGGAGGGAGGTAGTCCTCAGTGGAGTCATGATGGAGGGAGGTAGTCCTCAGTGGAGTAATGGAGGGAGGGAGTCCTCAGTGGAGTAATGATGGAGGGAGGGAGGGAGTCCTCAGTGGAGTAATGATGGAGGGAGGGAGGGAGTCCTCAGTGGAGTAATGATGGAGGGAGGTAGTCCTCAGTGGAGTCATGATGGAGGGAGGGAGTCCTCAGTGGAGTCATGATGGAGGGAGGGAGTCCTCAGTGGAGTCATGATGGAGGGAGGGAGTCCTCAGTGGAGTAATGGAGGGAGGTAGTCCTCAGTGGAGTAATGATGGAGGGAGGGAGTCCTCAGTGGAGTAATGGAGGGAGGTAGTCCTCAGTGGAGTAATGGAGGGAGGTAGTCCTCAGTGGAGTCATGATGGAGGGAGGGAGTCCTCAGTGGAGTCATGATGGAGGGAGGGAGTCCTCAGTGGAGTAATGATGGAGGGAGGTAGTCCTCAGTGGAGTCATGATGGAGGGAGGGAGTCCTCAGTGGAGTCATGATGGAGGGAGGGAGTCCTCAGTGGAGTCATGATGGAGGGAGGGAGTCCTCAGTGGAGTAATAATGGAGGGAGGGATGGAGTCCTCAGTGGAGTCATGATGGAGGGAGGGAGTCCTCAGTGGAGTCATGATGGAGGGAGGGAGTCCTCAGTGGAGTCATGATGGAGGGAGGGAGTCCTCAGTGGAGTCATGATGGAGGGAGGGAGTCCTCAGTGGAGTCATGATGGAGGGAGGGAGTCCTCAGTGGAGTCATGATGGAGGGAGGGAGTCCTCAGTGGAGTAATGATGGAGTCCTCAGTGGAGTAATGATGGAGGGAGGGAGTCCTCAGTGGAGTAATGATGGAGTCCTCAGTGGAGTAATGATGGAGGGAGGGAGTCATCAGTGGAGTAATGATGAAGGGAGGGTCCTCAGTGGAGTCATGATGGAAGGAGGGAGTCCTCAGTGGAGTCATGATGGAGGGAGGGAGTCCTCAGTGGAGTAATGATGGAGGGAGGGAGTCCTCAGTGGAGTAATGATGGAGTCCTCAGTGGAGTAATGATAGAGGGAAGGAGTCCTCAGTGGAGTCATGATGGAGTCCTCAGTGGAGTCATGATGGAGGGAGGGATTCCTCAGTGGAGTCATGATGGAGGGAGGGAGGGAGTCCTCAGTGGAGTAATGATGGAGGGAGGGAGTCCTCAGTGGAGTAATGATGGAGGGATGGAGTCCTCAGTGGAGTAATGATGGAGGGAGGGAGTCCTCAGTGGAGTAATGGAGGTAGTCCTCAGTGGAGTAATGGAGGGAGGTAGTCCTCAGTGGAGTAATGGAGGGAGGTAGTCCTCAGTGGAGTAATGGAGGGAGTCCTCAGTGGAGTAATGATGGAGGGAGGGAGTCCTCAATGGAGTCATGATGGAGGGAGGGAGTCCTCAGTGGAGTCATGATGGAGGGAGGGAGTCCTCAGTGGAGTAATGATGGAGGGAGGTAGTCCTCAGTGGAGTAATGGAGGGAGGTAGTCCTCAGTGGAGTCATGATGGAGGGAGGTAGTCCTCAGTGGAGTAATGGAGGGAGGTAGTCCTCAGTGGAGTAATGGAGGGAGGTAGTCCTCAGTGGAGTAATGATGGATGGAGGGAGTCCTCAGTGGAATAATGATGGAGGGAGGGAGTCCTCAGTGGAGTAATGATGGAGGGAGGTAGTCCTCAGTGGAGTCATGATGGAGGGAGGGAGTCCTCAGTGGAGTCATGATGGAGGGAGGGAGTCCTCAGTGGAGTCATGATGGAGGGAGGGAGTCCTCAGTGGAGTCATGATGGAGGGAGGGAGTCCTCAGTGGAGTAATAATGGAGGGAGGGATGGAGTCCTCAGTGGAGTCATGATGGAGGGAGGGAGTCCTCAGTGGAGTCATGATGGAGGGAGGGAGTCCTCAGTGGAGTCATGATGGAGGGAGGGAGTCCTCAGTGGAGTCATGATGGAGGGAGGGAGTCCTCAGTGGAGTAATGATGGAGTCCTCAGTGGAGTAATGATGGAGGGAGGGAGTCCTCAGTGGAGTAATGATGGAGTCCTCAGTGGAGTAATGATGGAGGGAGGGAGTCATCAGTGGAGTAATGATGAAGGGAGGGTCCTCAGTGGAGTCATGATGGAGGGAGGGAGTCCTCAGTGGAGTCATGATGGAGGGAGGGAGTCCTCAGTGGAGTAATGATGGAGGGAGGGAGTCCTCAGTGGAGTAATGATGGAGTCCTCAGTGGAGTAATGATGGAGGGAGGGAGTCCTCAGTGGAGTAATGATGGAGTCCTCAGTGGAGTAATGATGGAGGGAGGGAGTCATCAGTGGAGTAATGATGAAGGGAGGGTCCTCAGTGGAGTCATGATGGAGGGAGGGAGTCCTCAGTGGAGTAATGATGGAGTCCTCAGTGGAGTAATGATGGATGGAGGGAGTCATCAGTGGAGTAATGATGAAGGGAGGGTCCTCAGTGGAGTCATGATGGCGTCCTCGGTGGAGTCATGATGGCGTCCTCGGTGGAGTCATGATGGCGTCCTCGGTGGAGTCATGATGGCGTCCTCGGTGGAGTCATGATGGAGTCCTCAGTGGAGGCATGATGGAGTCCTCAGTGGAGTCATGAAGGAGTCCTCAGTGGAGTCATGATGGAGGGAGGGAGTCCTCAGTGGAGTCATGATGGAGGGAGGGAGGGAGTCCTCAGTGGCGTCATGATGGAGGGAGGGAGTCCTCAGTGGAGTCATGATGGAGGGAGGGAGTCCTCAGTGGAGTCATGATGGAGGGAGGAGGTCCTCCGTGGAGTCATGATGGAGGGAGGGGGTCCTCAGTGGAGTCATGATGGAGGGAGGGGGTCCTCAGTGGAGTCATGGAGGGAGGAGGTCCTCCGTGGAGTCATGATGGAGGGAGGGGGTCCTCCGTGGAGTCATGATGGAGGGAGGGAGTCTTCAGTGGAGTCATGATGGAGGGAGGAGGTCCTCCGTGGAGTCATGATGGAGGGAGGAGGTCCTCCGTGGAGTCATGATGGAGGGAGGGGGTCCTCAGTGGAGTCATGATGGAGGGAGGGGGTCCTCAGTGGAGTAATGGAGGGAGGTAGTCCTCAGTGGAGTCATGATGGAGGGAGGGAGTCCTCAGTGGAGTAATGGAGGGAGGTAGTCCTCAGTGGAGTAATGATGGATGGAGGGAGTCCTCAGTGGAGTAATGATGGATGGAGGGAGTCCTCAGTGGAGTAATGATGGAGGGAGGGAGTCCTCAGTGGAGTAATGATGGATGGAGGGAGTCCTCAGTGGAGTAATGATGGAGGGAGGGAGTCCTCAGTGGAGTCATGATGGAGGGAGGGAGTCCTCAGTGGAGTAATGATGGAGGGAGGTAGTCCTCAGTGCAGTAATGGAGGGAGGTAGTCCTCAGTGGAGACATGATGGAGGGAGGGAGTCCTCAGTGGAGTAATGGAGGGAGGTAGTCCTCAGTGGAGTAATGGAGGGAGGTAGTCCTCAGTGGAGTAATGGAGGGAGGTAGTCCTCAGTGGAGTAATGGAGGGAGGTAGTCCTCAGTGGAGTAATGATGGAGGGAGGTAGTCCTCAGTGCAGTAATGGAGGGAGGGAGTCCTCAGTGGAGTCATGATGGAGGGAGGGAGTCCTCAGTGGAGTAATAATGGAGGGAGGGATGGATGGAGTCCTCAGTGGAGTCATGATGGAGGGAGGGAGTCCTCAGTGGAGTCATGATGGAGGGAGGGAGTCTTCAGTGGAGTCATGATGGAGGGAGGGAGTCCTCAGTGGAGTCATGATGGAGGGAGGGAGTCCTCAGTGGAGTAATGATGGAGTCCTCAGTGGAGTAATGATGGAGGGAGGGAGTCCTCAGTGGAGTAATGATGGAGTCCTCAGTGGAGTAATGATGGAGGGAGGGAGTCCTCAGTGGAGTAATGATGGAGGGAGGGAGTCCTCAGTGGAGTAATGATGGAGTCCTCAGTGGAGTAATGATGGAGGGAGGGAGTCATCAGTGGAGTAATGATGAAGGGAGGGTCCTCAGTGGAGTCATGATGGCGTCCTCAGTGGAGTCATGATGGCGTCCTCGGTGGAGTCATGATGGCGTCCTCGGTGGAGTCATGATGGCGTCCTCGGTGGAGTCATGATGGCGTCCTCGGTGGAGTCATGATGGCGTCCTCGGTGGAGTCATGATGGAGTCCTCGGTGGAGTCATGATGGAGTCCTCAGTGGAGTCATGAAGGAGTCCTCAGTGGAGTCATGATGGAGGGAGGGAGTCCTCAGTGGAGTCATGATGGAGGGAGGGAGGGAGTCCTCAGTGGCGTCATGATGGAGGGAGGGAGTCCTCAGTGGCGTCATGATGGAGGGAGGGAGTCCTCAGTGGAGTCATGATGGAGGGAGGGAGTCCTCAGTGGAGTCATGATGGAGGGAGGAGGTCCTCCGTGGAGTCATGATGGAGGGAGGGAGTCTTCAGTGGAGTCATGGAGGGAGGAGGTCCTCCGTGGAGTCATGATGGAGGGAGGGGGTCCTCAGTGGAGTCATGATGGAGGGAGGGGGTCCTCAGTGGAGTCATGATGGAGGGAGGAGGTCCTCCGTGGAGTCATGATGGAGGGAGGGGGTCCTCCGTGGAGTCATGATGGAGGGAGGGAGTCTTCAGTGGAGTCATGATGGAGGGAGGAGGTCCTCCGTGGAGTCATGATGGAGGGAGGGGGTCCTCAGTGGAGTCATGATGGAGGGAGGGGGTCCTCAGTGGAGTCATGATGGAGGGAGGAGGTCCTCAGTGGAGTCATGATGGAGGGAGGGGGTCCTCCGTGGAGTCATGATGGAGGGAGGGAGTCTTCAGTGGAGTCATGATGGAGGGAGGAGGTCCTCCGTGGAGTCATGATGGAGGGAGGGGGTCCTCAGTGGAGTCATGATGGAGGGAGGGGGTCCTCAGTGGAGTCATGATGGAGGAAGGAGGTCCTCCGTGGAGTCATGATGGAGGGAGGAGGTCCTCCGTGGAGTCATGATGGAGGGAGGGGGTCCTCTGTGGAGTCATGATGGAGGGAGGGAGTCTTCAGTGGAGTCATGATGGAGGGAGGAGGTCCTCCGTGGAGTCATGATGGAGGGAGGGGGTCCTCTGTGGAGTCATGATGGAGGGAGGGGGTCCTCAGTGGAGTCATGATGGAGGGAGGAGGTCCTCCGTGGAGTCATGATGGAGGGAGGGGGTCCTCCGTGGAGTCATGATGGAGGGAGGGGGTCCTCCGTGGAGTCATGATGGAGGGAGGAGGTCCTCCGTGGAGTCATGATGGAGGGAGGAGGTCCTCCGTGGAGTCATGATGGAGGGAGGGAGTCTTCAGTGGAAAACTCCTCTATATCTTCTGTCTTCCTCTAAAGTCACTCTCTGGAGTCATTCTGTCTATGGCTATCCCCTAGGGAATGTTGGGGAAGTAATAAGGAAGACCTGAAACCTGCTGAGGCCTTCCTATCTCCCCTAACACGTCTTCTGAGGTCTTCCTATGTCCCCTAACACATCTTCTGAGGCCTTCCTATGTCCCCTAACACGTCTTCTGAGGCCTTCCTGTGTCCACTATCTTCTGAGGCCTTCCTATGTCCACTAACACGTCTTCTGAGGCCTTCCTATGTCCCCTAACACGTCTTCTGAGGTCTTCCTATGTCCACTAACACGTCTTCTGAGGCCTTCCTATGTCCACTATCTTCTGAGGCCTTCCTATGTCCACTATCTTCTGAGGCCTTCCTATGTCCACTATCTTCTGAGGTCTTCCTATGTCCACTAACACGTCTTCTGAGGCCTTTGATTTGTAAATGAAGCATGTATTACATTTACACAATGAATCACAATTCTACTAATTCTCCTCATCCCTTTCCGGCAGTCCATTGGCTGAAAACCTCATTACTAATGTGGGCCATTTATAAAGGAACATGCTATATGTGGTTCTCTACCACAGAGAACATTAGCCTGGAGCTGCTGTGTGGACACGGGCTGCTGGCAACCACAATGCACTTTGACACGCGCACGCACGCACGCACGCACGCACGCACGCACGCACGCACGCACGCACGCACGCACGCACGCACGCACGCACGCACGCACGCACACACACACACACACACACACACGCACACGCACGCACACGCACGCACACGCACACACACGCACACACACGCACACGCACGCACACACACGCACGCACACGCACGCACACGCACGCACACGCACACACACGCACACACACACACACCCCCCCCCCCCCCGCCCCCTTCCTGCTGTTGATAATTGCCACCAGCTGAGAGATAGTCCTTATGTTGCCCCAGCCCGGACTGCTGTTCAGTTTCAGAAGTGGATTCTCAGCTACTTAGTTCAACCCCACATGTGGTCTGCGTTCCAGGGCCCAGGTCAAAGGTAGTGCACTATGTAGGGAAAAGGGTTCCATTTGGGACATAATAACAACATGCCACAGGCTGAGGCCCACTTGGTCAGCCTGTGATGGTTTCATTCAGAGGTGAATGGGTGGGCTGCTGTGGTTGATATGTGGAGGGGCAATTAGCTGCTGGGTGGGTTGTGGGGGTTGGTGTGGGGGTGGGAGCTGGTGGGGGTGGGGGGTGGGAGCTGCTGGGTGGGAGCTGGTGTGGTGTGGGGGTGGGAGCTGGTGGGGGTGGGGGGTGGGAGCTGCTGGGTGGGGGGTGGGAGCTGGTGTGGTGTGGGGGTGGGAGCTGGTGGGGGTGGGGGGTGGGAGCTGCTGGGTGGGGGGTGGGAGCTGGTGTGGTGTGGGGGTGGGAGCTGGTGGGGGTGGGGGGTGGGAGCTGCTGGGTGGGGGGTGGGAGCTGGTGTGGGGGTGGGAGCTGGTGGGGGTGGGGGGTGGGAGCTGGTGGGGGGGGGGGGTGGGAGCTGCTGGGTGGGGGGTGGGAGCTGGTGTGGTGTGGGGGTGGGAGCTGGTGTGGTGTGGGGGTGGGAGCTGGTGGGGGTGGGGGGTGGGAGCTGCTGGGGGTGGGGGGTGGGAGCTGGTGTGGTGTGGGGGTGGGAGCTGGTGGGGGTGGGGGGTGGGAGCTGGTGTGGTGTGGGGGTGGGAGCTGGTGTGGTGTGGGGGTGGGAGCTGCTGGGGTGTGGGGGTGGGAGCTGGTGGGGTGGGGGGTGGGAGCTGCTGGGTGGGGGGTGGGAGCTGGTGTGGTGTGGGGGTGGGAGCTGCGGGGTGGGGTGTGGGGGTGGGAGCTGCGGGGTGGGGTGTGGGGGTGGGAGCTGCTGGGTGGGTTGTGGGGGTGGGAGCTGGTGTGGTGTGGGGGGGGGGGGCTGCTGGGTGGGGTGTGGGGGTTGGTGTGGGGGTGGGAGCTGCTGGGTGGGGTGTGGGGGTGGGAGCTGCTGGGTGGGGTGTGGTGTGGGGGTGGGAGCTGCGGGGTGGGGTGTGGGGGTGGGAGCTGCTGGGTGGGTTGTGGGGGTGGGAGCTGGTGTGGTGTGGGGGGGGGGGAGCTGCTGGGTGGGGTGTGGGGGTTGGTGTGGGGGTGGGAGCTGCTGGGTGGGGTGTGGGGGTTGGTGTGGGGGTGGGAGCTGTTGGGTGTGGGGGTTGGTGTAGGGGTGGGAGCTGGTGTGGTGTGGGGGGGGGGGAGCTGCTGGGTGGGGTGTGGGGGTTGGTGTGGGGGTGGGAGCTGCTGGGTGGGGTGTGGGGGTGGGAGCTGCTGGGTGGGGTGTGGTGTGGGGGTGGGAGCTGCGGGGTGGGGTGTGGGGGTGGGAGCTGCTGGGTGGGTTGTGGGGGTGGGAGCTGGTGTGGTGTGGGGGGGGGAGCTGCTGGGTGGGGTGTGGGGGTTGGTGTGGGGGTGGGAGCTGCTGGGTGGGGTGTGGGGGTTGGTGTGGGGGTGGGAGCTGCTGGGTGGGGTGTGGGGGTTGGTGTGGGGGTGGGAGCTGTTGGGTGTGGGGGTTGGTGTAGGGGTGGGAGCTGGTGTGGTGTGGGGGTGGGAGCTGCTGGGTGTGGTGTGGGGGTGGGAGCTGCTGGTTGTGGGGGTGGGGGTGGGAGCTGCTGGTTGTGGGGGTGGGGTGTGGGGGTGGGAGCTGCTGGGTGTGGGGGTTGGTGTGGGGGTGGGAGCTGGTGTGGTGTGGGGGTGGGAGCTGCTGGGTGTGGTGTGGGGGTGGGAGCTGCTGGGTGTGGTGTGGGGGTGGGAGCTGCTGGTTGTGGGGGTGGGGGTGGGAGCTGCTGGTTGTGGGGGTGGGGGTGGGAGCTGCTGGGTGTGGTGTGGGGGTGGGAGCTGCTGGGTGTGGTGTGGGGGTGGGAGCTGCTGGGTTGGGGTGGGAGCTGCTGGGTGTGGTGTGGGGGTGGGGGTGGGAGCTGCTGGGTGGGGGTGGGAGCTGCTGGGTGTGTTGTGGGAGCTGCTGGGTGGGGGTGGGAGCTGCTGGGTGGGGGTGGGAGCTGCTGGGTGTGTTGTGGGGTGTGGGGGTGGAAGTTGCTGGCTGTGGTGGGGTGTGGGGGTGGAAGCTGCTGGGTGGGGTGTGGGGGTGGGGGTGGGAGCTGCTGGCTCGTGTGGGATTTCACAGGGAAAAACAGCAGGGGTCTGTGTTGTCAGCCAACCACAGCCCCAGCACCGATCAGGGGCACCACAGGCCCGGCCCAGCAGGGGAAGGCAGTACCAGTTGTGAGCTCCCTGCGCTGGGCTGGTCAGACCTGCCCTCCTCAAGGTGTCTTTTCAGAGGTTTATCTCCCTGGGTAAACTAACCAACAGCATGGAAAGACAAACACTGGGTTACTGTAGGTTGGTTCACCTAATAACACTGTAGCCATGGTTACTGTAGGTTGGTTCACCTAATAACACTGTAGCCATGGTTACTGTAGGTTGGTTCACCTAATAACACTGTAGCCATGTGGTCTGGAGGTCAAGGTTACTGTAGGTTGGTTCACCTAATAACACTGTAGCCATGGTTACTGTAGGATGGTTCACCTAATAACACTGTAGCCATGGTTACTGTAGGTTGGTTCACCTAATAACACTGTAGCCATGTGGTCTGGAGGTCAAGGTTACTGTAAGATGGTTCACCTAACAACCACAGAATCATACTCTGTACCACTGCTCTCAGTCTGAAGCCATTAAGGTATCTGAGATCAATGTGTGAAGAACAATAATGAGATGGTGGACACAGAAAGACCCAAACATCTCCTCTCTCCATCCCTGCCTCTCTCCATCCCTGCCTCCCTCCATCCCTGCCTCCCTCCATCCCTGCCTCTCTCCATCCCTGCCTCTCTCCATCCCTGGCTCCCTCCCTCCATCCCTGCCTCCCTCCATCCCTGCCTCCCTCCATCCCTGCCTCCCTCCATCCCTGCCTCTCTCCATCCCTGCCTCTCTCATCCCTGCCTCCCTCCATCCCTGCCTCTCTCATCCCTGCCTCCCTCCATCCCTGCCTCTCTCCATCCCTGCTTCTCTCCATCCCTGCTTCTCTCCATCCCTGCTTCTCTCCATCCCTGCCTCTCTCCATCCCTGCCTCTCTCCATCCCTGCCTCTCTCCATCCCTGCCTCTCTCATCCCTGCCTCTCTCCATCCCTGCCTCTCTCATCCCTGCCTCTCTCCATCCCTGCCTCTCTCCATCCCTGCCTCTCTCCATCCCTGCCTCTCTCCATCCCTGCCTCTCTCCATCCCTGCCTCTCTCCATCCCTGCCTCTCTCCATCCCTGCCTCTCTCCATCCCTGCCTCTCTCCATCCCTGCCTCTCTCATCCCTGCCTCCTCATCCCTGCCTCTCTCATCCCTGCCTCTCTCCATCCCTGGCTCTCTCCATCCCTGCCTCTCTCCATCCCTGCCTCTCTCCATCCCTGCCTCTCTCCATCCCTGCCTGCCTCCCTCCCTCCATCCCTGCCTGCCTCCCTCCCTCCATCCCTGCCTCCCTCCATCCCTGCCTCTCTCCCTCCATCCCTGCCTCTCTCCCTCCATCCCTGCCTCTCTCCCTCCACCCCTGCCTCTCTCCCTCCATCCCTGCCTCTCTCCCTCCATCCCTGCCTCCCTCTCTCCATCCCTGCCTCTCTCCCTCCATCCCTGCCTCTCTCCATCCCTGCCTCCCAGCCTCTTCTCCCTGTCTCCCTCCGTGCCTATCTGTCTCTCTTCCCTCCCAGCCTTTCTTCTCTCCCCTCGCTGCCTCTCTTCCCTGCCTCTCTTCCCTCCCCTCCCAGCCTCTCTTCCCTCCCCTCCCAGCCTCTCTTCCCTCCCCTCCCAGCCTCTCTTCCCTCCCTCCCAGCCTCTCTTCCCTCCCTCCCAGCCTCTCTTCCCTCCCCTCCCAGCCTCTCTTCCCTCCCCTCCCTGCCTCTCTTCCCTCCCCTCCCTGCCTTCTTTCGGCTCCTCCCAGCTCTCTTCCCTCCTCCAGCCTCTCTTCCCTCCCCTCCCAGCCTCTCTTCCTCCCCTCCCAGCCTCTCTTCGGCTCCCTCTCAGCCTCTCTTCCTCCCTCCAGCCTCTCTTCCCCCCCCTCCCTGCCTCTCTTCCCTCCCCTCCCAGCCTCTCTTCCCTCCCTCCCAGCCCTTTCCCTCCCCTCCAGCCTCCCTTCCCTCCCTCCAGCCTCCTCTTCCTCCCCCCCTGCCTCTCTTCCCTCCCTCCCAGCCTCTCTTCTCTCCCCTCCCTCCCAGCCTCTCTTCTCTCCCTCCCTCCAGCATCTCTCTCTCCCTCCCTCCAGATCTCTTCTCTCCCCTCCCTCCCAGCCTCTCTTCTCTCCCCTCCCTCCCAGCCTCTCTTCTCTCCCCTCCCAGCCTCTCTTCCCTCCCTCCAGCATCTTTTCCTCCCCTCCCAGCCTCTCTTCCCTCCCTCCCAGCATCTCTTCCCTCCCGCATCTCTTCTCTCCCAGCATCTCTTCCCTCCAGCATCTCTCTCTCCCAGCATCTCTCTCTCCCCTCCCTGCCTCTCTTCCCCTCCTCCCAGCTCTCTCCTCCCTCCCAGCCTCTCTTCCCTCCCCTCCCTGCCTATCTTCCCTCCCTCCCAGCCTCTCTTCCCCTCCCCCCAGCCTCTCTTCCCCTCCCTCCCAGCCTCTTTCCCCCCCCTCCCAGCTCTCTTCCCCTCCCTCCCTGCCTCTCTTCCCCTCCCTCCCAGCCTCCTCCCTCCCAGCCTCTCTTCCCTCCCTCCCGCCTCTCTTTCCCCTCCCTCCAGCCTCTCTTCCCTCCCCTCCCTGCCTCTTTCCCCTCCTCCAGCCTCTCTTCTCTCCCCTCCCTCCCAGCCTCTTTCTCTCCCTCCCTCCCAGCCTCTCTTCCTCCCCTCCCTGCCTCTCTTCCCTCCCCTCCCCAGCCTCTCTTTCCCTCCCTCCCTGCCTCTCTTCCCTCCCCTCCAGCCTCTCTTCCCTCCCTCAGACCTCTTCCCTCCCCTCCTCCCAGCATCTCTTCTCTCCCCTCCTCCCAGCATCTTCCCCTCCCTCCCAGCCTCTCTTCTCTCCCTCCCTGCCTCTCTTCCCTCCCCTCCCAGCTCTCTCTTCCTCCCCTCCAGCCTCTCTTCCCTCCCCTCCCAGCCTTCCCTCCCCTCCCAGCTCTCTTCCCTCCCCTCCCAGCCTCTCTTCCCTCCCCTCCCTGCCTCTCTCCCTCCTCTCTCTCCCTCCTCCTGCCTCTCTCCTCCCCTCCCCTCCTCTTCCCTCCCTCCTGCCTCTCTTCCCCTCCCTCCCTGCCTCTCTCCCCTCCCTCCCAGCATCTCTTCTCTCCCCTCCCCTCCAGCATCTCTTCTCTCCCCTCCCTCCCGCTCTCTCCCTCCCTCCCAGCCTCTCTTCTCTCCCTCCCAGCCTCTCTCCTCTCCCCTCTCTCCCAGCCTCTCTTCCCTCCCTCCCAGCCTCTCTTCTCTCCCCTCCCTCCCAGCCTCTCTTCTCTCCCTCCTCCCAGCCTCTCTCTCTCCCCCTCCCGCATCTCTCCTCTCCTCCCCCCCAGCATCTCTTCTCTCCCTCCCCCTTCTCCCTCCCTCCCAGCCTCTCTTCCTCCTCCCAGATCTCTTCTCTCCCTCCCAGCATCTCTTCTCTCTCCTCCCCTCCCAGCATCTCTTCTCTCCCCTCCCTCCCAGCTCTCTCTTCCCTCCCTCCCAGCCTCTCCTCTCCCCTCCTCCAGCCTCTCTCTCTCCCCTCCTCCCAGCCTCTCTTCTTCCCCTCCCTCCCAGCATCTCTCTCTCCTTCCCCCAGCCTTCTTCTCTCCCCTCCCCCCAGCCTTTTCTCTCCTCCCTCCAGCCTCTTTTCTCCCTCCCTCCCCGCATCTCTTCTCTCCCCCCCCTGTCTCTCCCCTCCCTCCCAGCATCTCTTCTCTCCCTCCCAGCCTCTCCTCTCCCCTCCCTCCCACCCCTCCCTCCCAGCCTCTCTTCTCTCCCCTCCAGCCTCTCTCCTCTCCTCTTCCAGCTCTCCCCTCCCTCCCAGCCTCCTCTCTTCTCTACCCTCCCTCCAGCTCTCTTCTCCCTCCAGGAGAGGGATGTTTATGTCTGTCTTTAGTCTTAGGTCTGTCTTTATGTCGTGTTGTCTCTCTCCTGCCGTGTTATGTTGTTGTCTTAGGTCTGTCTTTATGTCGTGTTGTCTCTCTCCTGCCGTGTTATGTTGTTGTCTTAGGTCTGTCTTTATGTCGTGTTGTCTCTCTCCTGCCATGTTATGTTGTTGTCTTAGGTCTGTCTTTATGTCATGTCGTGTTGTCTCTCTTCTGCCATGTTGTTGTCTTAGGTCTGTCTTTATGTTGTGGTGTCTCTCTTCTGCCATGTTATGTTGTTGTCTTAGGTCTGTCTTTATGTCATGTCGTGGTGTCTCTCTTCTGCCATGTTATGTTGTTGTCTTAGGTCTGTCTTTATGTCATGTCGTGTTGTCTCTCTTCTGCCATGTTGTTGTCTTAGGTCTGTCTTTATGTCGTGGTGTCTCTCTCCTGCCATGCTATGTTGTTGTCTTAGGTCTGTCTTTATGTCGTGTTGTCTCTCTTCTGCCATGATATGTTGTTGTCTTAGGTCTGTCTTTATGTCGTGTTGTCTCTCTTCTGTCATGCTATGTTGTTGTCTTAGGTCTGTCTTTATGTCGTGTTGTCTCTCTCCTGCCATGTTATGTTGTTGTCTTAGGTCTGTCTTTATGTCATGTCGTGTTGTCTCTCTTCTGCCATGTTGTTGTCTTAGGTCTGTCTTTATGTTGTGGTGTCTCTCTTCTGCCATGTTATGTTGTTGTCTTAGGTCTGTCTTTATGTCATGTCGTGTTGTCTCTCTTCTGCCATGTTGTTGTCTTAGGTCTGTCTTTATGTCGTGGTGTCTCTCTTCTGCCATGCTATGTTGTTGTCTTAGGTCTGTCTTTATGTCATGTTGTCTCTCTCCTGCCATGTTATGTTGTTGTCTTAGGTCTGTCTTTATGTCGTGTTGTCTCTCTTCTGCCATGATATGTTGTTGTCTTAGGTCTGTCTTTATGTCGTGGTGTCTCTCTTCTGCCATGCTATGTTGTTGTCTTAGGTCTGTCTTTATGTTGTGTTGTCTCTCTCCTGCCATGTTATGTTGTTGTCTTAGGTCTGTCTTTATGTTGTGTTGTCTCTCTCCTGCCGTGTTATGTTGTTGTCTTAGGTCTGTCTTTCTGTCGTGTTGTCTCTCTTCTGTCATGTTATGTTGTTGTCTTAGGTCTGTCTTTATGTCGTGTTTTCTCTCTTCTGCCATGTTATGTTGTTGTCTTAGGTCTGTCTATGTCATGTTGTCTCTCTCCTGCCATGCTATGTTGTTGTCTTAGGTCTGTCTTTATGTCGTGTTGTCTCTCTCCTGCTGTGTTATGTTGTTGTCTTAGGTCTGTCTTTATGTCGTGTTGTCTCTCTCCTGCCGTGTTATGTTGTTGTCTTAGGTCTGTCTTTATGTCGTGTTGTGTTGTCTCTCTTCTGCCATGTTATGTTGTTGTCTTAGGTCTGTCTTTATGTTGTGTTGTCTCTCTTCTGCCATGCTATGTTGTTGTCTTAGGTCTGTCTTTATGTCGTGTTGTGTTGTCTCTCTTCTGCCATGTTATGTTGTTGTCTTAGGTCTGTCTTTATGTCATGTTGTGTTGTCTCTCTCCTGCCATGTTATGTTGTTGTCTTAGGTCTGTCTTTATGTTGTGGTGTCTCTCTTCTGCCATGCTATGTTGTTGTCTTAGGTCTGTCTTTATGTCATGTTGTCTCTCTCCTGCCATGCTATGTTGTTGTCTTAGGTCTGTCTTTATGTCGTGTTGTCTCTCTTCTGCCATGTTATGTTGTTGTCTTAGGTCTGTCTTTATGTCATGTTGTCTCTCTTCTGCCATGTTATGTTGTCTTAGGTCTGTCTTTATGTTGTTGTGTCTCTCGTCTGCCATGCTATGTTGTTGTCTTAGGTCTGTCTTTATGTTGTGGTGTCTCTCTTCTGCCATGTTATGTTGTTGTCTTATGTCTGTCTTTATGTCATGTTGTCTCTCTTCTGCCATGTTATGTTGTTGTCTTAGGTCTGTCTTTATGTCGTGTTGTGTTGTCTCTCTCCTGTTATGTTGTTGTCTTAGGTCTGTCTTTATGTCGTGTTGTCTCTCTCCTGCCATGCTATGTTGTTGTCTTAGGTCTGTCTTTATGTCGTATTGTGTTGTCTCTCTCCTGCCATGTTATGTTGTTGTCTTAGGTCTGTCTTTATGTCGTGTTGTCTCTCTCCTGCCATTGTTATGTTCTTGTCTTAGGTCTGTCTTTATGTCGTGTTGTCTCTCTTCTGTCATGCTATGTTGTTGTCTTAGGTCTGTCTTTATGTCGTGTTGTGTTGTCTCTCTTCTGCCATGTTATGTTGTTGTCTTAGGTCTGTCTTTATGTCGTGTTGTCTCTCTTCTGTCATGCTATGTTGTTGTCTTAGGTCTGTCTTTATGTCGTGTTGTCTCTCTCCTGCCATGTTATGTTGTTGTCTTAGGTCTGTCTTTATGTCGTGTTGTCTCTCTTCTGCCATGTTATGTTGTTGCCTTAGGTCTGTCTTTATGTCGTGTTGTGTTTACTCTCTTCTGCCATGTTATGTTGTTGTCTTAGGTCTGTCTTTATGTCATGTTGTCTCTCTTCTGTCATGCTATGTTGTTGTCTTAGGTCTGTCTTTATGTCGTGTTGTGTTGTCTCTCTTCTGCCATGTTATGTTGTTGTCTTAGGTCTGTCTATGTCGTGTTGTGTTGTCTCTCTTCTGCCATGCTATGTTGTTGTCTTAGGTCTGTCTTTATGGTGTGTTGTCTCTCTTCTGCCATGCTATGTTGTTGTCTTAGGTCTGTCTTTATGTCATGTTGTCTCTCTCCTGCCATGCTATGTTGTTGTCTTAGGTCTGTCTTTATGTCGTGTTGTCTCTTCTGCCGTGTTATGTTGTTGTCTTAGGTCTGTCTTTATGTCATGTTGTCTCTCTTCTACCATGCTATGTTGTTGTCTTAGGTCTGTCTTTATGTCATGTTGTCTCTCTCCTGCCATGCTATGTTGTTGTCTTAGGTCTGTCTTTATGTCGTGTTGTGTTGTCTCTCTTCTGCCATGTTATGTTGTTGCTTTAGGTCTGTCTTTATGTCGTGTTGTCTCTCTTCTGCCATGATATGTTGTTGTCTTAGGTCTGTCTTTATGTCGTGTTGTGTTGTCTCTCTTCTGCCATGCTATGTTGTTGTCTTAGGTCTGTCTTTATGTCGTGTTGTCTCTCTTCTGCCATGCTATGTTGTTGTCTTAGGTCTGTCTTTATGTCGTGGTGTCTCTCTTCTGCCATGTTATGTTGTTGTCTTAGGTCTGTCTTTATGTTGTGTTGTGTTGTCTCTCTTCTGCCATGCTATGTTGTTGTCTTAGGTCTGTCTTTATGTCGTGGTGTCTCTCTTCTGCCATGATATGTTGTTGTCTTAGGTCTGTCTTTGTCGTGTTGTGTTGTCTCTCTTCTGCCATGCTATGTTGTTGTCTTAGGTCTGTCTTTATGTCATGTTGTCTTAGGTCTGTCTTTATGTCGTGGTGTCTCTTCTGCCATGTTATGTTGTTGTCTTAGGTCTGTCTTTATGTCGTGTTGTCTCTCTTCTGCCATGTTATGTTGTTGTCTTAGGTCTGTCTTTATGTTGTGGTGTCTCTCTTCTGCCATGCTATGTTGTTGTCTTAGGTCTGTCTTTATGTCGTGTCGTGTTGTCTCTCTTCTGCCATGTTATGTTGTTGTCTTAGGTCTGTCTTTATGTCGTGTTGTGTTGTTTCTCTTCTGCCATGTTATGTTGTTGTCTTAGGTCTGTCTTTATGTCGTGTTGTGTTGTCTCTCTTCTGCCATGCTATGTTGTTGTCTTAGGTCTGTCTTTATGGTGTGTTGTCTCTCTTCTGCCATGCTATGTTGTTGTCTTAGGTCTGTCTTTATGTCGTGTTGTCTCTTCTGCCGTGTTATGTTGTTGTCTTAGGTCTGTCTTTATGTCATGTTGTCTCTCTTCTACCATGCTATGTTGTTGTCTTAGGTCTGTCTTTATGTCATGTTGTCTCTCTCCTGCCATGCTATGTTGTTGTCTTAGGTCTGTCTTTATGTCGTGTTGTGTTGTCTCTCTTCTGCCATGTTATGTTGTTGCTTTAGGTCTGTCTTTATGTCGTGTTGTCTCTCTTCTGCCATGATATGTTGTTGTCTTAGGTCTGTCTTTATGTCGTGTTGTGTTGTCTCTCTTCTGCCATGCTATGTTGTTGTCTTAGGTCTGTCTTTATGTCGTGGTGTCTCTCTTCTGCCATGTTATGTTGTTGTCTTAGGTCTGTCTTTATGTTGTGTTGTGTTGTCTCTCTTCTGCCATGCTATGTTGTTGTCTTAGGTCTGTCTTTATGTCGTGGTGTCTCTCTTCTGCCATGATATGTTGTTGTCTTAGGTCTGTCTTTGTCGTGTTGTGTTGTCTCTCTTCTGCCATGCTATGTTGTTGTCTTAGGTCTGTCTTTATGTCATGTTGTCTTAGGTCTGTCTTTATGTCGTGGTGTCTCTTCTGCCATGTTATGTTGTTGTCTTAGGTCTGTCTTTATGTCGTGTTGTCTCTCTTCTGCCATGTTATGTTGTTGTCTTAGGTCTGTCTTTATGTTGTGGTGTCTCTCTTCTGCCATGTTATGTTGTTGTCTTAGGTCTGTCTTTATGTCGTGTTGTCTCTCTTCTGCCATGCTGTGGTGTTGTCTTAGGTCTGTCTTTATGTCGTGTTGTCTCTCTTCTGCCATGTTATGTTGTTGTCTTAGGTCTGTCTTTATGTCGTGTTGTGTTGTCTCTCTTCTGCCATGTTATGTTGTTGTCTTAGGTCTGTCTTTATGTCGTGTTGTCTCTCTTCTGCCATGTTATGTTGTTGTCTTAGGTCTGTCTTTATGTCGTGTTGTCTCTCTTCTGCCATGTTATGTTGTTGTCTTAGGTCTGTCTTTATGTCGTGTTGTGTTGTCTCTCTTCTGCCATGCTATGTTGTTGTCTTAGGTCTGTCTTTATGGTGTGTTGTCTCTCTTCTGCCATGCTATGTTGTTGTCTTAGGTCTGTCTTTATGTCGTGTTGTCTCTTCTGCCGTGTTATGTTGTTGTCTTAGGTCTGTCTTTATGTCATGTTGTCTCTCTTCTACCATGCTATGTTGTTGTCTTAGGTATGTCTTTATGTCGTGGTGTGTTGTCTCTCTTCTGCCATGTTATGTTGTTGTCTTAGGTCTGTCTTTATGTCGTGGTGTCTCTCTTCTGCCATGATATGTTGTTGTCTTAGGTCTGTCTTTATGTCGTGTTGTGTTGTCTCTCTTCTGCCATGTTATGTTGTTGTCTTAGGTCTGTCTTTATGTCGTGGTGTGTTGTCTCTCTTCTGCCATGTTATGTTGTTGTCTTAGGTCTGTCTTTATGTCGTGTTGTCTCTCTTCTGTCATGTTATGTTGTTGTCTTAGGTCTGTCTTTATGTCGTGTTGTCTCTCTTCTGCCATGATATGTTGTTGTCTTAGGTCTGTCTTTATGTCGTGTTGTGTTGTCTCTCTTCTGCCATGCTATGTTGTTGTCTTAGGTCTGTCTTTATGTCATGTTGTCTTAGGTCTGTCTTTATGTCGTGGTGTCTCTTCTGCCATGTTATGTTGTTGTCTTAGGTCTGTCTTTATGTCGTGTTGTCTCTCTTCTGCCATGTTATGTTGTTGTCTTAGGTCTGTCTTTATGTTGTGGTGTCTCTCTTCTGCTATGCTATGTTGTTGTCTTAGGTCTGTCTTTATGTCATGTTGTCTCTCTTCTGCCATGCTGTGGTGTTGTCTTAGGTCTGTCTTTATGTCGTGTTGTCTCTCTTCTGCCATGTTATGCTGTTGTCTTAGGTCTGTCTTTATGTCGTGTTGTGTTGTCTCTCTTCTGCCATGTTATGTTGTTGTCTTAGGTCTGTCTTTATGTTGTGTTGTCTCTCCTCTGCCATGTTATGTTGTTGTCTTAGGTCTGTCTTTATGTCGTGTTGTCTCTCTTCTGCCATGTTATGTTGTTGTCTTAGGTCTGTCTTTATGTCGTGTTGTCTCTCTTCTGCCATGTTATGTTGTTGTCTTAGGTCTGTCTTTATGTCGTGTTGTCTCTCTTCTGCCATGTTATGTTGTTGTCTTAGGTCTGTCTTTACGTCGTGTTGTCTCTCCTCTGCCATGTTATGTTGTTGTCTTAGGTCTGTCTTTATGTCGTGTTGTCTCTCTTCTGCCATGTTATGTTGTTGTCTTAGGTCTGTCTTTACGTCGTGTTGTCTCTCCTCTGCCATGTTATGTTGTTGTCTTAGGTCTGTCTTTATGTTGTGTTGTCTCTCTTCTGCCATGTTATGTTGTTGTCTTAGGTCTGTCTTTATGTCGTGTTGTCTCTCTTCTGCCATGCTATGTTGTTGTCTTAGGTCTGTCTTTATGTCGTGTTGTGTTGTCTCTCTTCTGCCATGTTATGTTGTTGTCTTAGGTCTGTCTTTATGTCGTGGTGTGGTGTCTCTCTTCTGCCATGTTATGTTGTTGTCTTAGGTCTGTCTTTACGTCGTGTTGTCTCTCCTCTGCCATGTTATGTTGTTGTCTTAGGTCTGTCTTTATGTCGTGTTGTGGTGTCTCTCTTGTTGGGATGTGTTGTCCTATATTTTTATTGTTAATCCCAGCCCTCGTCCCCGCAGTAGGCCTTTTTTCCTTTTGGTAGGCCGTGATTGAAAAATAATAATTTGTTCTGAACTGACTAGTTAAATAAAGGTTTAATAAAACAACAAATAAGTTAAACAATGTAAACATTACAGTTTTGAAAACAAAAAAAGTGGTCTCTTGGCACGGGACGAGGTACGTTAAGCCGCCTACACCTATCTGTAATTAAATATTACCACTATCTTTTTAAACCCATGTCTATCTTTAGTTCTCAAACACAATCACAGTCTAGGCCCTGTTGATACCTCATATCTCAGCGATAATGCTTTGCATTACCCCTAGGGGAAAAAAAACACTTACATTTGCTCAATGTGACCTTGGCTCAACTTACCCCAAGGCAAACAGACTATATCAGCCTACACAGCTACAAGGAGGTGGTCTCTGGGTATGGGGTGGTCTCTGGGTATGGGGTGGTCTCTGGGTATGGGGTGGTCTCTGGGTATGGGGTGGTCTCTGGGTATGGGGTGGTCTCTGGGTATGGGGTGGTCTCTGGGTATGGGGTGGTCTCTGGGTATGGGGTGGTCTCTGGGTATGGGGTGGTCTCTGGGTATGGGGTGGTCTCTGGGTATGGGGTGGTCTCTGGGTATGGGGTGGTCTCTGGGTATGGGGTGGTCTCTGGGTATGGGGTGGTCTCTGGGTATGGGGTGGTCTCTGGGTATGGGGTGGTCTCTGGGTATGGGGTGGTCTCTGGGTATGGGGTGGTCTCTGGGTATGGGGTGGTCTCTGGGTATGGGGTGGTCCCTGGGTATGGGGTGGTCTCTGGGTATGGGGTGGTCTCTGGGTATGGGGTGGTCTCTGGGTATGGGGTGGTCTCTGGGTATGGGGTGGTCTCTGGGTATGGGGTGGTCTCTGGGTATGGGGTGGTCTCTGGGTATGGGGTGGTCTCTGGGTATGGGGTGGTCTCTGGGTATGGGGTGGTCTCTGGGTATGGGGTGGTCTCTGGGTATGGGGTGGTCTCTGGGTATGGGGTGGTCTCTGGGTATGGGGTGGTCTCTGGGTATGGGGTGGTCTCTGGGTATGGGGTGGTCTCTGGGTATGGGGTGGTCTCTGGGTATGGGGTGGTCTCTGGGTATGGGGTGGTCTCTGGGTATGGGGTGGTCTCTGGGTATGGGGTGGTCTCTGGGTATGGGGTGGTCTCTGGGTATGGGGTGGTCTCTGGGTATGGGGTGGTCTCTGGGTATGGGGTGGTCTCTGGGTATGGGGTGGTCTCTGGGTATGGGGTGGTCTCTGGGTATGGGGTGGTCTCTGGGTATGGGGTGGTCTCTGGGTATGGGGTGGTCTCTGGGTATGGGGTGGTCTCTGGGTATGGGGTGGTCTCTGGGTATGGGGTGGTCTCTGGGTATGGGGTGGTCTCTGGGTATGGGGTGGTCTCTGGGTATGGGGTGGTCTCTGGGTATGGGGTGGTCTCTGGGTATGGGGTGGTCTCTGGGTATGGGGTGGTCCCTGGGTATGGGGTGGTCTCTGGGTATGGGGTGGTCTCTGGGTACTCAATGTGACCTTGGCTCAACTTACCCCAAGGCAAACAGACTATATCAGCCTACACAGCTACAAGGATACACTTTAATACTAGACTTAGGACCTCATATTGAAGCTAATAGAGATTTAACTGATGTTTATAACAATGTTAAAATGATCTACTTTGGTTTAGATACAAGCAATAATGAAACATCTAACACAATAAATTATTTTGACTTGGTGAAAATCTGTTTTTTTTCTACCTAACTTGCTGGTCACTTTTTCCGTGTGGTTTCATCCTTCACGGACTCCATGAAATGATGACCTCTTCCTACATATTTGGTCACATGATTAATTTTGTGTTCGGTGTCCTATAAACAATGCTGGTTCAACTTCACCCCCTCTCCCCTACCGCTACTCTGTTGGTTATGAATTAAAATGTCCCTTAAAACATCAATCATTTAATAAATAATGTTATGTGAATTAGGATGAGGGCAAGTTCTCTCATTTCAGTGATGTAAATAAATTAAAGTCTCTAGATAAGTCTCTAGATAAGTCACTAGATAAGTCACTAGATACGTCTCTAGATAAGTCATCTACAAGGGGTACTGGAGTACAACATCACAGCTGATCATATTAACACCATATCAACACCAGAGATGATGTTAACGTCTTATCTAATATGTCTGTACCATTTACAGTAAACTGTGCCCAGAGGCTGTCTAAGTGATGATGATTGGTACATCTGGATTAACAGCCCATGAGACAAGGAATACATTGGTACTCTATTCTCAGGGTGGTTCTGTCTGGATAGAATGTGTCGGGTCAGTTGACCTCTTGTCTGTAAGGATAGAATGTGTCGGGTCAGTTGACCTCTTGTCTGTAAGGATAGAATGTGTCGGGTCAGTTGACCTCTTGTCTGTAAGGATAGAATGTGTCGGGTCAGTTGACCTCTTGTATGTAAGGATAGAATGTGTCCGGTCAGTTGACCTCTTGTCTGTAAGGATAGAATGTGTCCGGTCAGTTGACCTCTTGTCTGTAAGGATAGAATGTGTCGGGTCAGTTGACCTCTTGTCTGTAAGGATAGAATGTGTCGGGTCAGTTGACCTCTTGTCTGTAAGGATAGAATGTGTCGGGTCAGTTGACCTCTTGTATGTAAGGATAGAATGTGTCGGGTCAGTTGACCTCTTGTCTGTAAGGATAGAATGTGTCGGGTCAGTTGACCTCTTGTCTGTAAGGTTTGAATGTGTCCGGTCAGTTGACCTCTTGTCTGTAAGGATAGAATGTGTCGGGTCAGTTGACCTCTTGTCTGTAAGGATAGAATGTGTCGGGTCAGTTGACCTCTTGTCTGTAAGGATAGAATGTGTCAGGTCAGTTGACCTCTTGTCTGTAAGGATAGAATGTGTCGGGTCAGTTGACCTCTTGTCTGTAAGGATAGAATGTGTCGGGTCAGTTTACCTCTTGTTTCAGGTGTCCAAAGCGTCCTCTCTGTGTCTCGGTCTGTCTCTGCGTCAGGTCAGTTTACCTCTTGTTTCAGGTGTCCAAAGCGTCCTCTCTGTGTCCCGGTCTGTCTCTGCGTTAGGTAAGTATTCCAGCGGAGACAGAGGTCAGGGGTTGAGGTGGTATATTCGTTGGTCAGTCCACTCATCGGTTGGCTCCTCTGTTTGGTGGTCAGTTTAAAGGTTTTTCAGCTCTTCTGTCAGATCATGGTTTCTATGCTGGGCTTTTTTGGTGGTTTGTTAAGCTGGTCTCTACCTCGGTCAGTCCGCTACTCTCTTCGGGGTCCTGGTGAGGTAGCTGTATGGATGCCCATGGACAGCCCGAGTTCCTGTGGTTAGGGTCTCTCTCTCTCTCTCTCTCTCTCTCTCTCTCTCTCTCTCTCTCTCTCTCTCTCTCTCTCTCTCTCTCTCTCTCTCTGTGTGCCTCTGTGTTTCAAGTCTGTGTTCTGGCTCCTCTCCATCACCCGCATGTGGATGTTATCACCCAGCAGACTTTCTATTGGCTTTCATCACTAAACAAGTCTCGCCCTCTCCCTCCCTAACACTCTCTCTCCCTAACACTCTCTCTCTCTCTCTCTTTCTCTGTAGACTGCCCCTCCCTGTTTCTCACCCTCATTGCATTGTTAATTCAATCCAACCAAGCCCCGTCGACAAAGCGCGCGCGCACACACACACACACACACACACACACACACACACACACACACACACACAGCAACACTTTCCCAGTGTCTCCTGATGTGATTGGCCCCCTGCTTGCTACCCGGCAGGGAGGAAGAGAGGTAGAGAAAGAATGAAAGGGAGAGAGAGAGAGACCAAGAGAGAGAAAAGAGGGAGAGAGAGAGACCAAAGAGAGAGAAAAGAGGGAGAGAGAGAGACCAAAGAGGGAGAGAGAGAGAGAGAGACCAAGAGAGAGAAAAGAGGGAGAGAGAGAGAGAGACCAAGAGAGAGAAAAGAGGGAGAGAGAGAGAGAGAGACCAAAGAGAGAGAAAAGAGGGAGAGATAGAGACCAAGAGAGAGAAAAGAGGGAGAGAGAGAGACCAAGAGAGAGAAAAGAGGGAGAGAGAGAGAGAGACCAAGAGAGAGAAAAGAGGGAGAGAGGGAGAGAGAGACCAAGAGAGAGAAAAGAGGGAGAGAGAGAGACCAAGAGAGAGAAAAGAGGGAGAGAGAGAGACCAAGAGAGAGAAAAGAGGGAGAGAGAGAGAGAGACCAAGAGAGAGAAAAGAGGGAGAGAGAGAGACCAAGAGAGAGAAAAGAGGGAGAGAGAGAGAGAGACCAAGAGAGAGAAAAGAGGGAGAGAGAGAGACCAAGAGAGAGAAAAGAGGGAGAGAGAGAGACCAAGAGAGAGAAAAGAGGGAGAGAGAGAGACCAAGAGAGAGAAAAGAGGGAGAGAGAGAGACCAAGAGAGAGAAAAGAGGGAGAGAGAGAGACCAAGAGAGAGAAAAGAGAGAGAGAGAGAGAGACCAAGAGAGAGAAAAGAGGGAGAGAGAGAGACCAAGAGAGAGAAAAGAGGGAGAGAGAGAGACCAAGAGAGAGAAAAGAGGGAGAGAGAGAGACCAAGAGAGAGAAAAGAGGGAGAGAGAGAGAGAGACCAAGAGAGAGAAAAGAGGGAGAGAGAGAGACCAAGAGAGAGAAAAGAGGGAGAGAGAGAGAGAGACCAAGAGAGAGAAAAGAGGGAGAGAGAGAGACCAAGAGAGACCAAAGAGGGAGAGAGAGAGAGAGAGAGAGAGAGAAAAGAGGGAGAGAGGGATAAAGGAAGCGTTACAGCAGGGACTTATTTTAACACCACAGATGGAGTGTGTTTAAACACTTAAAAACAGACTTTTATTGAACACTTTAAGGTTTCTAAGTGTCTAAAGGTTTAAGGTTTCTAAGTGTCTAAAGGTTTAAGGTTTCTAAGTGTCTAAAGGTTTAAGGTTTCTACGTGTCTAAAGGTTTAAGGTTTCTAAGTGTCTAAAGGTTTAAGGTTTCTAAGTGTCTAAAGGTTTTAAGTGTGGCTTCGTGGGATGAAAGTCATTTTTTTTGACACGTGAAATACCACTACTGAAGTGATTTTGGACGTCCTGTCTCCAACCCGACAACTAATACCATGCTGTATGTTCTTCATCAACCGCCAGTCAAGGGGATGGAGTTGTGTTACCCCGACAACTAATACCATGCTGTATGTTCTTCATCAACCGCCAGTCAAGGGGATGGAGTTGTGTTGTTTGTCGGGTAACAGTTAGAGAACACAGCGGCCATGTTCAGCCGCCATGTTCAGCCGCCATGTTCAGCAGCCATGTTCAGCCGCCATGTTCAGCAGCCATGTTCAGCCGCCATGTTCAGCCGCCATGTTCAGCAGCCATGTTCAGCCGCCATGTTCAGCAGCCATGTTCAGCAGCCATGTTCAGCCGCCATGTTCAGCAGCCATGTTCAGCCGCCATGTTCAGCAGCCATGTTCAGCCGCCATGTTCAGCCGCCATGTTCAGCCGCCATGTTCAGCCGCCATGTTCAGCCGCCATGTTCAGCCGCCATGTTCTTTCACAGTACTTTCCTAAGTAGACTAAACGTCACCAGCAATTAGTAACACCCATGGATAATACACTTACTGTATAATGTGTATAATACACCCAAAGTAGACTACACGTCACCAGCAATTAGTAACACCCATGGATAATACACTTACTGTATAATGTGTATAATACACCCAAAGTAGACTACCCGTCACCAGCAGTTAGTAACACCCATGGATAATACACTTACTGTATAATGTGTATAATACACCCAAAGTAGACTACCCGTCACCAGCAGTTAGTAACACCCATGGAAAATACACTTACTGTATAATGTGTATAATACACCCAAAGTAGACTACCCGTCACCAGCAGTTAGTAACACCCATGGATAATACACTTACTGTATAATGTGTATAATACACCCAAAGTAGACTACCCGTCACCAGCAGTTAGTAACACCCATGGATAATACACTTACTGTATAATGTGTATAATACACCCAAAGTAGACTACCCGTCACCAGCAGTTAGTAACACCCATGGATAATACACTTACTGTATAATGTGTATAATACACCCAAAGTAGACTACACGTCACCAGCAGTTAGTAACACCCATGGATAATACACTTACTGTATAATGTGTATAATCAATTAAACAAGATCAGTATCATTATCATGCATTCAAATAATGAGATGAAAGTTTGTCTAAAGCTCTGTGTAGTTAAACTCCTAGACTACAGTGGCAGAACAAAATACTGTCTGGTTCCATCTAGTGGCCATAGATGGAATTTCACTCCTTATATTCCTCAATACCAGCCTGCAGCTCAGGGGTGTCAAACTCATTTCCCCTGTGGCCGCATTCGTTCTTCACCAAGGTCAAATACCCCTCCCTGTAAAATAAACACCATTATTTTACCTCTGCATCAAAATTTGCTAAAAATGTGTCCTTTTATCCATACTTTTTGAATGTTCAATGCTCCCTAAGTGTGTTGCTTTTGATGGAAGTTACCAAGCTGGACAGAGTGACGAGACCATAATGGATCTACGTTTATCATTTTTACACAGTTTCAATGTGGTTTTACTAGTTAAAGTGTTGATTCAGATCGCTCTCCTTGCCCTCTCTTTCCATGTACTCCTGTGTGAGCCAATAAACACCACAAAAGGCCCCTCGACCTCAAACGACACACCACTCAATTAAAAAAAATATATATATATATCACCTTTATTTAACCAGGTAGGCCAGTTGAGAACAAGTTCTCATTTACAACTGTTACCTGGCCAAGATAAAGCAAAGCAGTTTGACACAAACGACACAAAGTTACACATGGAATAAACAAACGTACAGTCAATAATACAATAGAAAAGTCTATGTACAGCATATGCAAATGAAGTACGATTAGGAAGGTAAGGCAATAAATAGGCCATAGTGGCGAAATAATGACCATTTAGCAATTAAACACTGGAGTGATAGATGTGCAGAAGATGAATGTGCAAGTAGAGATACTGGGGAGCAAAGGAGCAAGAAATAAATAACATGGGGATGAGGTAGTTGGGCGGGCTATTTACAGATGGGCTATGTACAGGTGCAATGATCTGTAAGCTGCTCTGACAGCTGATGCTTAAAGTTAGTGAGGGAGATATGTGACTCTGGAAGGAGAGTTTACAGTCTAACCAGACACCTAGCTATTGATAGTTGTCCACATATTCTAAGTCAGAACCGTCCAGAGTAGTGATGCTGGACGGGCAGGCAGCGATCGGTTGAAGAGCATGCACTTAGTTTTACTTGCATTTAAGAGCAGTTGGAGGCCACGGAAGGAGAGTTGTATGGCATTGAAGCTCGTCTGGATATTACAGTGTCCAAAGAAGGGCCAGAAGTATACAGAATGGTGTTGTCTGCATAGAGGTGGATCCGATAATCACCAGCAGTAAGAGCGACATCATTGATGTACAGTCATGGCCAAAAGTTTTGAGAATGACACAAATATTAATTTTCACAAAGTCTGCTGCCTCAGTTTGTATGATGGCAATTTGCATATACTCCAGAATGTTATGAAGAGTGATCAGATGAATTGCAATTAATTGCAAAGTCCCTCTTTGCCACGCAAATGAACTGAATCCCCCAAAAACAATTCCACTGCATTTTAGCCCTGCCACAAAAGGACCAGCTGACATCATGTCAGTGATTCTCTCGTTAACACAGGTATGAGTGTTGACGAGGACAAGGCTGGAGATCACTCTGTCATGCTGATTGAGTTCGAATAACAGACTGGAAGCTTCAAAAGGAGGGTGGTGCTTGGAATCATTGTTCTTCCTCTGTCAACCATGGTTACCTGCAAGGAAACACGTGCCGTCATCATTGCTTTGCACAAAAAGGGCTTCACAAGCAAGGATATTGCTGCCAGTAAGATTGCTCCTAAATAAACCATTTATCGGATCATCAAGAACTTCAAGGAGAACGGTTCAATTGTTGTGAAGAAGGCTTCAGGGCGCCCAAGAAAGTCCAGCAAGCGCCAGGACCGTCTCCGAAAGTTGATTCAGCTGCGGGATCGGGGCACCACCAGTACAGAGCTTGCTCAGGAATGGCAACAGGCAGGTGTGAGTGCATCTGCACACACAGTGAGGCGATGACTTTTGGAGGATGGCCTGGTGTCAAGGGCAGCAAAGAACCCACTTCTCTCCAGGAAAAACATCAGGGACAGACTGATATTCTGCAAAAGGTACAGGGATTGGACTGCTGAGGACTGGGGTAGAGTCATTTTCCCTGATGAATCCCCTTTCCGATTGTTTGGGGCATCCGGAAAAAAAGCTTGTCCAGAGAAGACAAGGTGAGCGCTACCATCAATCCTGTGTCATGCCAACCGTAAAGCATCCTGAGACCATTCATGTGTGGGGTTGCTTCTCAGCCAAGGGAGTGGGCTCACTCACAATTTTGCCTAAGAACACAGCCATGAATAAAGAATGGTACCAACACATCCTTCGAGGGCAACTTCTCCCAACCATCCAGGAACAGTTTGGTGATGAACAATGCCTTTTCCAGCATGATGGAGCACCTTGCCATAAGGCAAAAGTGATAACTAAGTGGCTCGGGGAACAAAACATCAATATTTTGGGTCCATGGCCATCCCCGTGATGGTAGTGACAAACGTTATGACACTACCAACAGTATCAGCCTGGCTAGGAAGTTCACCGTGATGGTAGTGACAAACGGTATGACACTACCAACAGTATCAGCCTGGCTAGGAAGTTCCCCGTGATGGTAAACGGTATGACACGATCAACAGCATCAGCCTGGCTAGGAAGTTCCCCGTGATGGTAGTGACAAACGGTATGACACTATCAACAGTATCAGCCTGGCTAGGAAGTTCCCCGTGATGGTAGTGACAAACGGTATGACACTATCAACAGCATCAGCCTGGCTAGGAAGTTCCCCGTGATGGTAGTGACAAACTGTATGACACTACCAACAGTATCAGCCTGGCTAGGAAGTTCCCCGTGATGGTAGTGACAAACGGTATGACAGTACCAACAGTATCAGCCTGGCTAGGAAGTTCCCCGTGATGGTAGTGACAAACGGTATGACACGATCAACAGCATCAGCCTGGCTAGGAAGTTCCCCGTGATGGTAGTGACAAACGGTATGACACTACCAACAGTATCAGCCTGGCTAGGAGGTTCCTCGTGATGGTAGTGATAAACAGTATGGCACTACCAATAGTATCAGCCTGGCTAGGAGGTTCCCCGTGATGGTAGTGACAAACGGTATGACACTATCAATAGTATCAGCCTGGCTAGGAGGTTCCCCGTGATGGTAGTGACAAACGGTATGACACTATCAATAGTATCAGCCTGGCTAGGAGGTTCCCCGTGATGGTAGTGACAAACGGTATGACACTACCAACAGTATCAGCCTGGCTAGGAAGTTCCCCATGATGGTAGTGACAAACGGTATGACACGATCAACAGCATCAGCCTGGCTAGGAAGTTCCCCGTGATGGTAATTACAAACGGTATGACACTACCAACAGCATCAGCCTGGCTAGGAAGTTCCCCGTGATGGTAGTGACAAACGGTATGACACTACCAACAGCATCAGCCTGGCTAGGAAGTTCCCCGTGATGGTAGTGACAAACGGTATGGCACTACCAACAGTATCAGCCTGGCTAGGAAGTTCCCCGTGATGGTAGTGACAAACGGTATGACACTACCAACAGCATCAGCCTGGCTAGGAGGTTCCCCGTGATGGTAGTGACAAACGGTATGGCACTACCAACAGTATCAGCCTGGCTAGGAAGTTCCCCGGGATGGAGGTCTCTGCGCACCGTGGAGAAACCTCTTGGTGGAACCTCTTGGTCTGTAGACTATCTGTGTACCCTCTAACCTCTTGGTCTGTAGACTATCTGTGTACCCTCTAACCTCTTGGTCTGTAGACTATCTGTGTTGCTACTTCAACATCACTCTGCTCCTGTACATATTCAAATCAAATGTATTTTTAAAGCCCTTCTTACATCAGCTGATGTCACAAAGTGCTGTACAGAAACCCAGCATAAAACCCCCAAACAGCAAGCAATGCAGGTGTAGAAGCACGGTGGCTAGGAAAAACTCCCTAGAAAGGCAGGAACCTAGGAAGAAACCTAGAGAGGAACCAGGCTATGAGGGGTGGCCAGTCCTCTTCTGGCTGTGCCGGGTGGAGATTATAACAGAACATGGCCAAGATGTTCAAATGTTCACAGATGACCAGCAGGGTCAAATAATAATAATCACAGTAGTTGTCGAGGGTGCAACAAGTCAGCACCTCAGGAGTAAATGTCAGTTAGCTTTTCATATCCGATCACATTGAGAGTATCTCTACCACTCCAGCTGTCTCTAGAGAGTTGAAAACAGCAGGTCTGGGACATATTGTGTTCAATCTTATCAGTGGAGATTTTATAAGAGCCCTGTACGTGTGTTGAGGGTGATAACTAGTCTTATGGAACAAGGCGTGTGATAACTAGTCTTATGGAACAAGGTGTGTGATAACTAGTCTTATGGAACGAGGCGTGTGATAACTAGTCTTATGGAACGAGGCGTGTGATAACTAGTCTTATGGAACAAGGCGTGTGATAACTAGTCTTATGGAACGAGGCGTGTGATAACTAGTCTTATGGAACAAGGCGTGTGATAACTAGTCTTATGGAACGAGGCGTGTGATAACTAGTCTTATGGAACAAGGCGTGTGATAACTAGTCTTATGGAACGAGGCGTGTGATAACTAGTCTTATGGAACAAGGCGTGTGATAACTAGTCTTATGGAACGAGGCGCGTGATAACTAGTCTAATGGAACGAGGCATGTGATAAGTGATAACTAGTCTTATGGAACAAGGCATGTGATAACTAGTCTTATGGAACGAGGCGTGTGATAACTAGTCTTATGGAACGAGGCGTGTGATAACTAGTCTTATGGAACGAGGCGTGTGATAACTAGTCTTATGGAACGAGGCGTGTGATAACTAGTCTTATGGAACGAGGCGTGTGATAACTAGTCTTATGGAACTAGGCGTGTGATAACTAGTCTTATGGAACGAGGCGTGTGATAACTAGTCTTATGGAACAAGGCGTCTGATAACTAGTCTTATGGAACAAGGTGTGTGATAACTAGTCTTATGGAACAAGGCGTGTGATAACTAGTCTTATGGAACAAGGCGTGTAATAACTAGTCTTATGGAACGAGGCGTGTGATAACTAGTCTTATGGAACGAGGCGTGTGATAACTAGTCTTATGGAACGAGGCGTGTGATAACTAGTCTTATGGAACGAGGCGTGTGATAACTAGTCTTATGGAACGAGGCGTGTGATAACTAGTCTTATGGAACGAGGCGCGTGATAACTAGTCTAATGGAACGAGGCATGTGATAAGTGATAACTAGTCTTATGGAACAAGGCATGTGATAACTAGTCTTATGGAACGAGGCGTGTGATAACTAGTCTTATGGAACGAGGCGTGTGATAACTAGTCTTATGGAACGAGGCGTGTGATAACTAGTCTTATGGAACGAGGCGTGTGATAACTAGTCTTATGGAACGAGGCGTGTGATAACTAGTCTTATGGAACGAGGCGTGTGATAACTAGTCTTATGGAACGAGGCGTGTGATAACTAGTCTTATGGAACAAGGCGTCTGATAACTAGTCTTATGGAACAAGGCGTCTGATAACTAGTCTTATGGAACAAGGCGTGTGATAACTAGTCTTATGGAACGAGGCGTGTGATAACTAGTCTTATGGAACGAGGCGTGTGATAACTAGTCTTATGGAACGAGGCGTGTGATAACTAGTCTTATGGAACGAGGCGTGTGATAACTAGTCTTATGGAACGAGGCGTGTGATAACTAGTCTTATGGAACGAGGCGTGTGATAACTAGTCTTATGGAACGAGGCGTGTGATAACTAGTCTTATGGAACGAGGCGTGTGATAACTAGTCTTATGGAACGAGGCGTGTGATAACTAGTCTTATGGAACGAGGCGTGTGATAACTAGTCTTATGGAACGAGGCGTGTGATAACTAGTCTTATGGAACGAGGCGTGTGATAACTAGTCTTATGGAACGAGGCGTGTGATAACTAGTCTTATGGAACGAGGCGTGTGATAACTAGTCTTATGGAACGAGGCGGGTGATAACTAGTCTTATGGAACAAGGCGTGTGATAACTAGTCTTATGGAACAAGGCGTGTGATAACTAGTCTTATGGAACAAGGCGTGTGATAACTAGTCTTATGGAACGAGGCGTGTGATAACTAGTCTTATGGAACGAGGCGTGTGATAACTAGTCTTATGGAACGAGGCGTGTGATAACTAGTCTTATGGAACGAGGCGTGTGATAACTAGTCTTATGGAACGAGGCGTGTGATAACTAGTCTTATGGAACGAGGCGTGTGATAACTAGTCTTATGGAACGAGGCGTGTGATAACTAGTCTTATGGAACGAGGCGTGTGATAACTAGTCTTATGGAACGAGGCGTGTGATAACTAGTCTTATGGAACGAGGCGTGTGATAACTAGTCTTATGGAACGAGGCGTGTGATAACTAGTCTTATGGAACGAGGCGTGTGATAACTAGTCTTATGGAACAAGGCGTGTGATAACTAGTCTTATGGAACAAGGCGTGTGATAACTAGTCTTATGGAACGAGGCGTGTGATAACTAGTCTTATGGAACGAGGCGTGTGATAACTAGTCTTATGGAACGAGGCGTGTGATAACTAGTCTTATGGAACGAGGCGTGTGATAACTAGTCTTATGGAACGAGGCGTGTGATAACTAGTCTTATGGAACGAGGCGTGTGATAACTAGTCTTATGGAACAAGGCGTGTGATAACTAGTCTTATGGAACAAGGCGTGTGATAACTAGTCTTATGGAACGAGGCGTCTGATAACTAGTCTTATGGAACAAGGCGTCTGATAACTAGTCTTATGGAACAAGGCGTGTGATAACTAGTCTTATGGAACAAGGCGTGTGATAACTAGTCTTATGGAACAAGGCGTGTGATAACTAGTCTTATGGAACAAGGCGTGTGATAACTAGTCTCATGGAACGAGGCGTGTGATAACTAGTCTTATGGAACAAGGCGTGTGATAACTAGTCTTATGGAACGAGGCGTGTGATAACTAGTCTTATGGAACGAGGCGTGTGATAACTAGTCTTATGGAACAAGGCGTGTGATAACTAGTCTTATGGAACAAGGCGTGTGATAACTAGTCTTATGGAACAAGGCGTGTGATAACTAGTCTTATGGAACAAGGCGTGTGATAACTAGTCTCATGGAACGAGGCGTGTGATAACTAGTCTCATGGAACAAGGCGTGTGATAACTAGTCTTATGGAACAAGGCGTGTGATAACTAGTCTTATGGAACAAGGCGTGTGATAAGTGATAACTAGTCTCATGGAACAAGGCGTGTGATAAGTGATAACTAGTCTTATGGAACAAGGCGTGTGATAACTAGTCTAATGGAACGAGGCATGTGATAAGTGATAACTAGTCTTATGGAACAAGGCATGTGATAACTAGTCTCATGGAACGAGGCGTGTGATAACTAGTCTCATGGAACGAGGCGTGTGATAACTAGTCTTATGGAACGAGGCGTGTGATAACTAGTCTTATGGAACGAGGCGTGTGATAACTAGTCTTATGGAACGAGGCGTGTGATAACTAGTCTTATGGAACAAGGCGTGTGATAACTAGTCTTATGGAACGAGGCGTGTGATAACTAGTCTTATGGAACAAGGCGTGTGATAACTAGTCTTATGGAACGAGGCGTGTGATAACTAGTCTTATGGAACGAGGCGTGTGATAACTAGTCTTATGGAACGAGGCGTCTGATAACTAGTCTTATGGAACGAGGCGTGTGATAACTAGTCTTATGGAACGAGGTGTGTGATAACTAGTCTTATGGAACAAGGCGTGTGATAACTAGTCTTATGGAACAAGGCGTGTGATAACTAGTCTTATGGAACAAGGCGTGTGATAACTAGTCTTATGGAACAAGGCGTGTGATAACTAGTCTTATGGAACGAGGCGTCTGATAACTAGTCTTATGGAACGAGGCGTCTGATAACTAGTCTTATGGAACAAGGCGTGTGATAACTAGTCTTATGGAACAAGGCGTGTGATAACTAGTCTCATGGAACGAGGCGTGTGATAACTAGTCTCATGGAACAAGGCGTGTGATAACTAGTCTTATGGAACAAGGCGTGTGATAACTAGTCTTATGGAACAAGGCGTGTGATAAGTGATAACTAGTCTCATGGAACAAGGCGTGTGATAAGTGATAACTAGTCTTATGGAACAAGGCGTGTGATAACTAGTCTAATGGAACGAGGCATGTGATAAGTGATAACTAGTCTTATGGAACAAGGCATGTGATAACTAGTCTCATGGAACGAGGCGTGTGATAACTAGTCTCATGGAACGAGGCGTGTGATAACTAGTCTTATGGAACGAGGCGTGTGATAACTAGTCTTATGGAACGAGGCGTGTGATAACTAGTCTTATGGAACGAGGCGGGTGATAACTAGTCTTATGGAACGAGGCGTGTGATAACTAGTCTTATGGAACGAGGCGTGTGATAACTAGTCTTATGGAACGAGGCGTGTGATAACTAGTCTTATGGAACAAGGCGTGTGATAACTAGTCTTATGGAACGAGGCGTGTGATAACTAGTCTTATGGAACAAGGCGTGTGATAACTAGTCTTATGGAACGAGGCGTGTGATAACTAGTCTTATGGAACGAGGCGTGTGATAACTAGTCTTATGGAACGAGGCGTGTGATAACTAGTCTTATGGAACGAGGCGTGTGATAACTAGTCTTATGGAACGAGGCGTGTGATAACTAGTCTTATGGAACGAGGCGTGTGATAACTAGTCTTATGGAACGAGGCGTGTGATAACTAGTCTTATGGAACAAGGCGTGTGATAACTAGTCTTATGGAACGAGGCGTGTGATAACTAGTCTTATGGAACAAGGCGTGTGATAACTAGTCTTATGGAACGAGGCGTGTGATAACTAGTCTTATGGAACGAGGCGCGTGATAACTAGTCTTATGGAACAAGGCGTGTGATAACTAGTCTTATGGAACAAGGCGTGTGATAACTAGTCTTATGGAACAAGGCGTGTGATAACTAGTCTTATGGAACGAGGCGTGTGATAACTAGTCTTATGGAACGAGGCGTGTGATAACTAGTCTTATGGAACAAGGCGTGTGATAACTAGTCTTATGGAACGAGGCGTGTGATAACTAGTCTTATGGAACGAGGCGTGTGATAACTAGTCTTATGGAACAAGGCGTCTGATAACTAGTCTTATGGAACGAGGCGTGTGATAACTAGTCTTATGGAACGAGGCGTGTGATAACTAGTCTTATGGAACGAGGTGTGTGATAACTAGTCTTATGGAACAAGGCGTGTGATAACTAGTCTTATGGAACAAGGCGTGTGATAACTAGTCTTATGGAACAAGGCGTGTGATAACTAGTCTTATGGAACAAGGCGTGTGATAACTAGTCTTATGGAACGAGGCGTGTGATAACTAGTCTTATGGAACAAGGCGTGTGATAACTAGTCTTATGGAACGAGGCGTGTGATAACTAGTCTTATGGAACAAGGCGTGTGATAACTAGTCTTATGGAACGAGGCGTCTGATAACTAGTCTTATGGAACGAGGCATCTGATAACTAGTCTTATGGAACAAGGCGTGTGATAACTAGTCTTATGGAACAAGGCGTGTGATAACTAGTCTTATGGAACAAGGCGTGTGATAACTAGTCTTATGGAACAAGGCGTGTGATAACTAGTCTTATGGAACAAGGCGTGTGATAACTAGTCTCATGGAACGAGGCGTGTGATAACTAGTCTTATGGAACAAGGCGTGTGATAACTAGTCTTATGGAACAAGGCGTGTGATAACTAGTCTTATGGAACAAGGCGTGTGATAACTAGTCTTATGGAACAAGGCGTGTGATAACTAGTCTCATGGAACGAGGCGTGTGATAACTAGTCTTATGGAACGAGGCGTGTGATAACTAGTCTTATGGAACAAGGCGTGTGATAACTAGTCTTATGGAACAAGGCGTGTGATAAGTGATAACTAGTCTCATGGAACAAGGCGTGTGATAAGTGATAACTAGTCTTATGGAACAAGGCGTGTGATAACTAGTCTAATGGAACGAGGCATGTGATAAGTGATAACTAGTCTTATGGAACAAGGCATGTGATAACTAGTCTCATGGAACGAGGCGTGTGATAACTAGTCTTATGGAACGAGGCGTGTGATAACTAGTCTTATGGAACGAGGCGTGTGATAACTAGTCTTATGGAACGAGGCGTGTGATAACTAGTCTTATGGAACGAGGCGGGTGATAACTAGTCTTATGGAACGAGGCGTGTGATAACTAGTCTTATGGAACGAGGCGTGTGATAACTAGTCTTATGGAACGAGGCGTGTGATAACTAGTCTTATGGAACGAGGCGTGTGATAACTAGTCTTATGGAACGAGGCGTGTGATAACTAGTCTTATGGAACGAGGCGTGTGATAACTAGTCTTATGGAACGAGGCGTGTGATAACTAGTCTTATGGAACGAGGCGTGTGATAACTAGTCTTATGGAACGAGGCGTGTGATAACTAGTCTTATGGAACGAGGCGTGTGATAACTAGTCTTATGGAACGAGGCGTGTGATAACTAGTCTTATGGAACGAGGCGTGTGATAACTAGTCTTATGGAACAAGGCGTGTGATAACTAGTCTTATGGAACGAGGCGTGTGATAACTAGTCTTATGGAACGAGGCGTGTGATAACTAGTCTTATGGAACGAGGCGTGTGATAACTAGTCTTATGGAACAAGGCGTGTGATAACTAGTCTTATGGAACAAGGCGTGTGATAACTAGTCTTATGGAACAAGGCGTGTGATAACTAGTCTTATGGAACAAGGCGTGTGATAACTAGTCTTATGGAACGAGGCGTGTGATAACTAGTCTTATGGAACGAGGCGTGTGATAACTAGTCTTATGGAACGAGGCGTGTGATAACTAGTCTTATGGAACGAGGCGTGTGTTAACTAGTCTTATGGAACGAGGCGTCTGATAACTAGTCTTATGGAACGAGGCGTGTGATAACTAGTCTTATGGAACGAGGTGTGTGATAACTAGTCTTATGGAACAAGGCGTGTGATAACTAGTCTTATGGAACAAGGCGTGTGATAACTAGTCTTATGGAACAAGGCGTGTGATAACTAGTCTTATGGAACAAGGTGTGTGATAACTAGTCTTATGGAACAAGGCGTGTGATAACTAGTCTTATGGAACAAGGCGTGTGATAACTAGTCTTATGGAACGAGGAGTGTGATAACTAGTCTTATGGAACAAGGCGTGTGATAACTAGTCTTATGGAACGAGGCGTGTGATAACTAGTCTTATGGAACAAGGCGTGTGATAACTAGTCTTATGGAACGAGGCGTCTGATAACTAGTCTTATGGAACAAGGCGTGTGATAACTAGTCTTATGGAACAAGGCGTGTGATAACTAGTCTTATGGAACAAGGCGTGTGATAACTAGTCTTATGGAACAAGGCGTGTGATAACTAGTCTTATGGAACAAGGCGTGTGATAACTAGTCTCATGGAACGAGGCGTGTGATAACTAGTCTTATGGAACAAGGCGTGTGATAACTAGTCTTATGGAACGAGGCGTGTGATAACTAGTCTTATGGAACGAGGCGTGTGATAACTAGTCTTATGGAACAAGGCGTGTGATAACTAGTCTTATGGAACAAGGCGTGTGATAACTAGTCTTATGGAACAAGGCGTGTGATAACTAGTCTTATGGAACAAGGCGTGTGATAACTAGTCTCATGGAACGAGGCGTGTGATAACTAGTCTTATGGAACAAGGCGTGTGATAACTAGTCTTATGGAACAAGGCGTGTGATAACTAGTCTTATGGAACAAGGCGTGTGATAAGTGATAACTAGTCTCATGGAACAAGGCGTGTGATAAGTGATAACTAGTCTTATGGAACAAGGCGTGTGATAACTAGTCTAATGGAACGAGGCATGTGATAAGTGATAACTAGTCTTATGGAACAAGGCATGTGATAACTAGTCTCATGGAACGAGGCGTGTGATAACTAGTCTTATGGAACGAGGCGTGTGATAACTAGTCTTATGGAACAAGGCGTGTGATAACTAGTCTTATGGAACAAGGCGTCTGATAACTAGTCTTATGGAACAAGGCGTGTGATAACTAGTCTTATGGAACGAGGCGTGTGATAACTAGTCTTATGGAACAAGGCGTGTGATAACTAGTCTTATGGAACGAGGCGTGTGATAACTAGTCTTATGGAACGAGGCGTGTGATAACTAGTCTTATGGAACAAGGCGTGTGATAACTAGTCTTATGGAACGAGGCGTGTGATAACTAGTCTTATGGAACGAGGCGTGTGATAACTAGTCTTATGGAACAAGGCGTGTGATAACTAGTCTTATGGAACAAGGCGCGTGATAACTAGTCTTATGGAACAAGGCGTGTGATAACTAGTCTTATGGAACAAGGTGTGTGTGTCAGAAGGTTTAAAATATACCTTCGTCCCCAAAGAGATTCCTTCCATCGTTCCCCTGCATCCAAATACCTGTGTTAAGAAATTCTCTATATTTTGTGTTTGTAGATTATACTTAACCGTGATGGAAGGATGATGCCACCGGGTGGCACCAAATCCCAAAGATATCGCATACGTACGGGATGTAAAGGGAAGGTAGCTTCCTGCCCTTGGGAAAGACGGTATCCTCCCAATCGGCTATGTATACAGTGGCATATGCAGGAGGAAACTTCTTACCCGAAACCTGCAAATAATGTTTGGAATCAAACTCTAAATCATTGCGCGTTAACCCCAGCTCAAGGAGAGAGAGGACAGCCTCATCTGGTCTATTTGGTTCTGGGTGTTTTAGATTTCTGTAACTTTTAGAGTTGAAAGTTAGAGTTCAGGGTTAGAGTTCGGGGTTGAGGGTTAGAGTTGAGGGTTAGGGTTGAGGGTTAGGGTTATAGTTCGGGGTTGAGGGTTGAGGGTTAGGGTTATAGTTCGGGGTTGAGGGTTAGAGTTGAGGGTTAGAGTTGAGGGTTAGAGTTGAGGGTTAGGGTTATAGTTTGGGGTTGAGGGTTAGAGTTGAGGGTTAGAGTTGAGGGTTAGGGTTATAGTTCGGGGTTGAGGGTTAGAGTTGAGGGTTAGGGTTATAGTTTGGGGTTGAGGGTTAGGGTTATAGTTCGGGGTTGAGGGTTAGGGTTATAGTTCGGGGTTGAGGGTTAGAGTTGAGGGTTAGAGTTGAGGGTTAGGGTTATAGTTTGGGGTTGAGGGTTAGAGTTGAGGGTTAGAGTTGAGGGTTAGGGTTATAGTTCGGGGTTGAGGGTTAGAGTTGAGGGTTAGGGTTATAGTTTGGGGTTGAGGGTTAGGGTTAGGGTTATAGTTTGGGGTTGAGGGTTAGAGTTGAGGGTTAGGGTTATAGTTTGGGGTTGAGGGTTAGAGTTGAGGGTTAGAGTTAAGGGTTAGGGTTATAGTTCGGGGTTGAGGGTTAGAGTTGAGGGTTAGAGTTGAGGGTTAGGGTTATAGTTCGGGGTTGAGGGTTAGAGTTGAGGTTAAGGCAATGGGTTAGGGTTGAGGTTAAGGCAACAGATTAGGGTTAGGGTTGAGGGTTAAGGTTGTGGTTAGGGCAATGGGTTGGGGTTGTGGTTAGGGCAATGGTTTGGGGTTAGGGTTAGGGTTGGGGTTAGGGCAATGGTTTGGGGTTGGGGTTAGGGCAATGGTTTGGGGTTAGGGTTAGGGTTGGGGTTAGGGCAATGGGTTGGGGTTGGGGTTAGGGCAATGGTTTGGGGTTAGGGTTGGGGTTAGGGCAATGGTTTGGGGTTAGGGTTGGGGTTAGGGCAATGTTTTGGGGTTTGGGGTTGAGGTTGTGGTTAGGGCGGTTTGGGGTTGGGGTTAGGGACAATTCTGTCCCTATTTAAGATACACATTTTCTCACTCACACAAACTGGTGAGGCAATGAGGAGGATTCATGTTTAATATGAGACTAACATCACATCTGATCAATCTTGAGTCGAAAAAGTCCATCTTCTGGATCCATGTCACTTGATATCACTCTTCACATAATCCAGGTAGGGTTTTTCTGTTTACAGTCTGAAGAGAGAACTGATCTGAGATCAGCTCGGTCCTGTACCAGACGACCAACTATCTGTTTACAGTCTGAAGAGAGAACTGATCTGAGATCAGCTCGGTCCTGTACCAGACGACCAACTATCTGTTTACAGTCTGAAGAGAGAACTGATCTGAGATCAGCTCGGTCCTGTACCAGACGACCAACTATCTGTTTACAGTCTGAAGAGAGAACTGATCTGAGATCAGCTCGGTCCTGTACCAGACGACCAACTATCTGTTTACAGTCTGAAGAGAGAACTGATCTGAGATCAGCTCGGTCCTGTACCAGACGACCAACTATCTGTTTACAGTCTGAAGAGAGAACTGATCTGAGATCAGCTCGGTCCTGTACCAGACGACCAACTATCTGTTTACAGTGGCATTTCATAGCCCACACATTCATGGGTAATAAATGTGTTAAAACGTCTACATAGGTACCCTTGAAATATAATGTTCCAGAAATATGAGTCGTATAAAACCGGTAACGGTTGTGGCTTAATACATCCAGTCAGTGAGTGGAAAACATTTAAATATTTAAATATGATAGAAAAATAAACCAATGAGGTGTTTGGGGCTCGATTCAATCCGTAGTGCTTAAGACCTGTGCTAAAGCGCAACATACATTTAAAGACGATGTTCCCACGTTCACGGAGACGGCTTTGATGGTAAATGCTGCATAACACTGTGTGTTGAGAAATCTGTTATGAATGTATTGTAATGTTTTAACAATTGTGCTGACGGATCCCAGGAAGAGTAGCTGCTGCCTTGGCAGGAACTAATGGGGATTTTTTAAACCTTTATTTAACTAAGCAAGTCAGTTAAAAACAAATTCTTATTTACAATGACGGCCTACCAGGGAACAGTGGGTTAACTGCAGAGTTTTACCTTGTCAGCTCGGGGATTCGATCCTGCAACCTTTGCGGTTACTTGCCCAACGCTCTAACCACTAGGCTACCTGCCACCCCCCTCTAACCACTAGGCTACCTGCCTCCCCCCTCTAACCACTAGGCTACCTGCCTCCCCCCTCTAACCACTAGGCTACCTGCCTCCCCCCTCTAACCACTAGACTACCTGCCTCCCCCCTCTAACCACTAGACTACCTGCCTCCCCCCTCTAACCACTAGGCTACCTGCCTCCCCCCTCTAACCACTAGGCTACCTGCCTCCCCCCTCTAACCACTAGGCTACCTGCCTCCCCCCTCTAACCACTAGGCTACCTGCCTCCCCCCTCTAACCACTAGGCTACCTGCCTCCCCCCTCTAACCACTAGGCTACCTGCCTCCCCCCTCTAACCACTAGGCTACCTGCCTCCCCCCTCTAACCACTAGGCTACCTGCCTCCCCAATAAATACAAATACAAATGTCGTCTCAATCAGAAATGACCTTTAAATTTAAGTCACGCTCCAGATCTTTTAGCGCTATGGGTTGAATCGAGCCCTAAGACGCTATAAAACAAAGTGTGAGTCCCAAATGGCAACGTATTCCCTATATAGTGCACTACTTTTGATGAGGGCCCATAGGGCTTTGGTCAGGAAGTAGTGCACTATATAGGGAATAGGGTGCTATTTGGGTTATACACAAAGATATACACTTTTTTTCTACAGTGACTTTACTTCCTGGTGCTGATAAACTCTGACCTCTGTGCTGCTAAGTTCCATAGTGCAATAAAAGGCTAATCCAACTGTGACACAACATTAGAATACATCATCTTTAGTCGTGCTTCCTTAGAATGGCAGTCAATGATGAAGATAATCCAATAGACCTACAATGGTCCTAGGAAGAAGATGTTTCTTGGTTTGACAGATTCATTTTAGCATGTCTTGTTTGTTTTTTAAACATATTTGACACATTATTCCCAGCTTGCGGTGGAGTTGGAGACGCACAACGATGAGATCCAGTCGATACGTAGCTGAAGGTTCATAGAGGACAAGGCATTTGTGAGTTCACTTGAATGTCTATCAAAACAAAAGTCCAAGAGGCCTTGATCCTAGTTGTTGTACTGCTGGGGACAGAACAGAACGAGATGACACAACAGGAAATCAACTCCTTTAATGTCTGACCTACTGTTGTACTGCTGGGGACAGAACAGAACGAGATGACAGGACAGGAAATCAACTCCTTTAACGTCAGACCTACTGTTGTACTGCTGGGGACAGAACAGAACGAGATGACAGGACAGGAAATCAACTCCTTTAACGTCAGACCTACTGTTGTACTGCTGGGGACAGAACAGAACGAGATGACAGGACAGGAAATCAACTCCTTTAACGTCAGACCCATTGTCTCTTTGTCGAGCGGTGGATCCTCGAGACGGACAAGACTGTATTAATGTACAAATGATCTGGTCCTCTCTCCTCTCTCTCTCCTCTCTCTCTCCCTGGCTTAAACATGACATTGTTCCAGGGTGATTCCATCAAAATGATTTGACCTAAAAAAGGAGACAGAAAGAGACAGAGGATTGATACTAAGGCATAGATTCAATAAGGAGTCTATTCAATGAAGTATCGTAAAGTTCATCGTTACCCAATTGAAACATTACAGGCAATGTTCCTGCGTTAATTAACTAAATTCACGGTAAACGCTGCACATGTCGGCTCAATCGTGCCATATGTATCTTCAGCGATACATATTGCATAGAGCCCTAAGGCATGGATTCAATCAGATCAAACGTTAACCCGGCGATACATATTGCATAGAGCCCTAAGGCCTGGATTCAATCAGATCAAACATTAACCCGGCGATACATATTGCATAGAGCCCTAAGGCCTGGATTCAATCAGATCAAACATTAATCCGGCGATACCAGATGCCCACATAGCGGCTGTTTCCTCAGTGTCTTACAGGTTGGACGTGTGTTGGGGCCGTCACATCGGTGAGCAGCTGCTGTTGTTGTCACGAAGCCACGCCTGCCCCACTCGCGTTAGAAGTTCAGTAGATGCCCACATAGCGGCTGTTTCCTCAGTGTCTTACAGGTTGGACGTGTGTTGGGGCCGTCACATCGGTGAGCAGCTGCTGTTGTCACGAAGCCACGCCTGCCCCACTCGCGTTAGAAGTTCAGTAGATGCCCACATAGCGGCTGTTTCCTCAGTGTCTTACAGGTTGGACGTGTGTTGGGGCCGTCACATGGGTGAGCAGCTGCTGTTGTTGTCACGAAGCCACGCCTGCCCCACTCGCGTTAGAAGTTCAGTAGATGCCCACATAGCGGCTGTTTCCTCAGTGTCTTACAGGTTGGACGTGTGTTGGGGCCGTCATATCGGAGAGCAGCTGCTGTTGTCACGAAGCCACGCCTGCCCCACTCGCGTTAGAAGTTCAGTAGATGCCCACATAGCGGCTGTTTCCTCAGTGTCTTACAGGTTGGACGTGTGTTGGAGCCGTCACATCGGAGAGCAGCTGCTGTTGTTGTCACGAAGCCACGCCTGCCCCACTCGCGTTAGAAGTTCAGTAGATGGCCACATAGCGGCTGTTTCCTCAGTGTCTTACAGGTTGGACGTGTGTTGGGGCCGTCACATGGGTGAGCAGCTGCTGTTGTTGTCACGAAGCCACGCCTGCCCCACTCGCGTTAGAAGTTCAGTAGATGCCCACATAGCGGCTGTTTCCTCAGTGTCTTACAGGTTGGACGTGTGTTGGGGCCGTCACATCGGTGAGCAGCTGCTGTTGTTGTCACGAAGCCACGCCTGCCCCACTCGCGTTAGAAGTTCAGTAGATGCCCACATAGCGGCTGTTTCCTCAGTGTCTTACAGGTTGGACGTGTGTTGGGGCCGTCACATGGGTGAGCAGCTGCTGTTGTTGTCACGAAGCCACGCCTTCCCCACTCGCGTTAGAAGTTCAGTAGATGCCCACATAGCGGCTGTTTCCTCAGTGTCTTACAGGTTGGACGTGTGTTGGGGCCGTCACATCGGAGAGCAGCTGCTGTTGTTGTCACGAAGCCACGCCTGCCCCACTCGCGTTAGAAGTTCAGTAGATGCCCACATAGCGGCTGTTTCCTCAGTGTCTTACAGGTTGGACGTGTGTTGGAGCCGTCACATGGGTGAGCAGCTGCTGTTGTTGTCACGAAGCCACGCCTGCCCCACTCGCGTTAGAAGTTCAGACGGAGAAAGTGTAGGTTTTATAGAAAATAACGATGGTCACATTGAAAATCATTCAACTAATATAATAAGGATTTCTATCAGCATAATGGAGGTGTAGCTTACAACACATTCCAGTGTTCCAACCCTGTAACAAGGCTGCATAGGATTTATACTAATGTGACTAGAAACATGAGGTATAAACGCCGGGAGCTGCTTGCTTATTTCACAGCTCCGACACGGTGAGACCTCCGACGACACGGTGAAACCTCCGACACGGTGAGACCTCCGACGACACGGTGAGACCTCCGACGACACGGTGAAACCTCCGACGACACGGTGAGACCTCCGACACGGTGAGACCTCCTCCGACACGGTGAGACCTCCGACGACACGGTGAAACCTCCGATGACACGGTGAGACCTCCGACGACACGGTGAAACCTCCGACGACACGGTGAGACCTCCGACGACACGGTGAGACCTCCGACGACACGGTGAGACCTCCGACGACACGGTGAAACCTCCGACGACACGGTGAGACCTCCGACGACACGGTGAGACCTCCGACGACACGGTGAGACCTCCGACGACACGGTGAGACCTCCGACGACACGGTGAGACCTCCGACGACACGGTGAAACCTCCGACGACACGGTGAAACCGCCGACGACACGGTGAGACCTCCGACGACACGGTGAAACCGACGACACGGTGAGACCTCCGACGACACGGTGAAACCTCCGACGACACGGTGAGACCTCCGACGACACGGTGAGACCTCCTCCGACACGGTGAAACCTCCTCCGACACGGTGAGAGACCTCCGACGACACGGTGAGAGACCTCCGACGACACGGTGAGACCTCCTCCGACACGGTGAGACCTCCGACACGGTGAGACCTCCGACGACACGGTGAGACCTCCGACGACACGGTGAGACCTCCGACGACACGGTGAGACCTCCGACGACACGGTGAGACCTCCGACGACACGGTGAGACCTCCGACACGGTGAGACCTCCGACACGGTGAGACCTCCGACACGGTGAGACCTCCGACGACACGGTGAGACCTCCGACACGGTGAAACCTCCTCCGACGACACGGTGAGACCTCCGACACGGTGAGACCTCCTCCGACACGGTGAGACCTCCTCCGACACGGTGAGACCTCCGACGACACGGTGAAACCTCCGACGACACGGTGAGACCTCCGACGACACGGTGAAACCTCCGACGACACGGTGAGACCTCCGACGACACGGTGAGACCTCCGACGACACGGTGAAACCTCCGACGACACGGTGAGACCTCCGACGACACGGTGAGACCTCCGACGACACGGTGAGACCTCCGACGACACGGTGAGACCTCCGACGACACGGTGAGACCTCCGACGACACGGTGAGACCTCCGACGACACGGTGAAACCTCCGACGACACGGTGAAACCGCCGACGACACGGTGAGACCTCCGACGACACGGTGAAACCGACGACACGGTGAGACCTCCGACGACACGGTGAAACCTCCGACGACACGGTGAGACCTCCGACGACACGGTGAGACCTCCGACACGGTGAAACCTCCGACGACACGGTGAGACCTCCTCCGACACGGTGAGACCTCCTCCGACACGGTGAGAGACCTCCGACGACACGGTGAGAGACCTCCGACGACACGGTGAGACCTCCGACACGGTGAGACCTCCTCCGACACGGTGAGACCTCCTCCGACACGGTGAGACCTCCGACGACACGGTGAGACCTCCGACGACACGGTGAGACCTCCGACGACACGGTGAGACCTCCGACGACACGGTGAGACCTCCGACACGGTGAGACCTCCTCCGACACGGTGAAACCTCCGACGACACGGTGAAACCTCCGACGACACGGTGAGACCTCCGACACGGTGAAACCTCCTCCGACGACACGGTGAAACCTCCGACGACACGGTGAAACCTCCGACGACACGGTGAGACCTCGGACACGGTGAAACCTCCGATGACACGGTGAAACCTCCGACGATACGGTGAGACCGACGACACGGTGAGACCTCCGACGACACGGTGAAACCTCCGACGACACGGTGAGACCGACGACACGGTGAGACCTCTTCCGACACGGTGAAACCTCCGACGACACGGTAAACCTCGGACAACACGGTGAGACCTCCGACACGGTGAAACCTCCGACGACACGGTGAGACCTCCGACACGGCCTAACTAAAAACAACACTGCTATGCCGTTGTCGGTTGTCTCAGGATAATCAGATCTGATTGGATCAAGCTCTCAATCTGTCACATCTGATTGGATCAAGCTCTCAATCTGTCAGATCTGATTGGATCAAGCTCTCAATCTGTCACATTTGATTGGATCAAGCTCTCAATCTGTCAGATCTGATTGGATCAAGCTCTCAATCTGTCACATTTGAGGTAAGCATTAAATTGGACACACTTTGTATAGCATACTGTTTTAGGGTTAAGGGTTAGGGGTTAGAGGTTAGGGTGGAGCTGGGGAGTGGACATGAAGCCGGGGTTAGGGTGGAGCTGGGGAGTGGACATGAAGCTGGGGTTAGAGGTTAGAGATTAGGGTGGAGTTGGGGAGTGGACATGAAGCTGGGGTTAGAGGTTAGGGTGGAGCTGGGGAGTGGACATGAAGCTAGGGTTAGAGGTTAGGGTGGAGCTGGGGAGTGGACATGAAGCTGGGGTTAGAGGTTAGGGTGGAGCTGGGGAGTGGACATGAAGCTGGGGTTAGAGGTTAGGGTGGAGCTGGGGAGTGGACATGAAGCTGGGGTTAGAGGTTAGAGATTAGGGTGGAGTTGGGGAGTGGACATGAAGCTGGGGTTAGAGGTTAGGGTGGAGCTGGGGAGTGGACATGAAGCTGGGGTTAGAGGTTAGGGTGGAGCTGGGGAGTGGACATGAAGCTAGGGTTAGAGGTTAGGGTGGAGCTGGGGAGTGGACATGAAGCTGGGGTTAGAGGTTAGGGTGGAGCTGGGGAGTGGACATGAAGCTGGGGTTAGAGGTTAGAGATTAGGGTGGAGTTGGGGAGTGGACATGAAGCTGGGGTTAGAGGTTAGGGTGGAGCTGGGGAGTGGACATGAAGCTAGGGTTAGGGGTTAGGGTGGAGCTGGGGAGTGGACATGAAGCTGGGGTTAGGGGTTAGGGGTAAGGGTGGAGCTGGGGAGTGGACAGGAAGCTGGGGTTAGAGGTTAGGGTGGAGCTGGGGAGTGGACATGAAGCTGGGGTTAGAGGTTAGGGTGGAGCTGGGGAGTGGACATGAAGCTGGGGTTAGAGGTAAGGGTGGAGCTGGGGAGTGGACATGAAGCTGGGGTTAGGGGTTAGAGGTTAGGGTGGAGCGTGGACATGAAGCTGGGGTTAGAGGTTAGGGTGGAGCTGGGGAGTGGACAGGAAGCTGGGGTTAGGGTGGAGCTGGGGAGTGGACATGAAGCTGGGGTTAGGGGTTAGAGGTTAGGGTGGAGCGTGGACATGAAGCTGGGGTTAGAGGTTAGGGTGGAGCTGGGGAGTGGACATGAAGCTGGGGTTAGAGGTTAGGGTGGAGCTGGGGAGTGGACAGGAAGCTGGGGTTAGAGGTTAGGGTGGAGCTGGGGAGTGGACAGGAAGCTGGGGTTAGAGGTTAGGGTGGAGCTGGGGAGTGGACATGAACATGGGGTTAGAGGTTAGGGTGGAGCTGGGGAGTGGACATGAAGCTGGGGTTAGGGGTTAGAGGTTAGGGTGGAGCTGGGGAGTGGACATGAAGCTGGGGTTAGAGGTTAGAGGTTAGGGTGGAGCTGGGGAGTGGACATGAAGCTGGGGTTAGAGGTTAGGGTGGAGCTGGGGAGTGGACATGAAGCTGGGGTTAGAGGTTAGGGTGGAGCTGGGGAGTGGACATGAAGCTGGGGTTAGAGGTTAGAGGTAAGGGTGGAGCTGGGGAGTGGACAGGAAGCTGGGGTTAGAGGTTAGGGTGGAGCTGGGGAGTGGACATGAAGCTGGGGTTAGAGGTTAGGGTGGAGCTGAGGAGTGTACATGAAGCTGGGGTTAGAGGTTAGGGTGGAGCTGGGGAGTCGACATGAAGCTGGGATTAGGGGTTAGGGTGGACCTGGGGAGTGGACAGGAAGCTGGGGTTAGAGGTTAGGGTGGACCTGGGGAGTGGACATGAAGCTGGGGTTAGAGGTTAGGGTGGAGCTGGGGAGTCGACATGAAGCTGGGGTTAGGGGTTAGGGGTTAGGGTGGAGCTGGGGAGTGGACATGAAGCTGGGGTTAGGGGTTAGGGGTTAGGGTGGAGCTGGGGAGTGGACATGAAGCTGGGGTTAGAGGTTAGGGTGGAGCTGGGGAGTGGACATGAAGCTGGGGTTAGAGGTTAGGGTGGAGCTGGGGAGTGGACATGAAGCTGGGGTTAGAGGTTAGAGATTAGGGTGGAGTTGGGGAGTGGACATGAAGCTGGGGTTAGAGGTTAGGGTGGAGCTGGGGAGTGGACATGAAGCTGGGGTTAGAGGTTAGGGTGGAGCTGGGGAGTGGACATGAAGCTAGGGTTAGAGGTTAGGGTGGAGCTGGGGAGTGGACATGAAGCTGGGGTTAGGGGTTAAAGGTTAGGGTGGAGCTGGGGAGTGGACATGAAGCTGGGGTTAGAGGTTAGGGTGGAGCTGGGGAGTGGACATGAAGCTGGGGTTAGAGGTTAGGGTGGAGCTGGAGAGTGGACATGAAGCTGGGGTTAGAGGTTAGGGTGGAGCTGGGGAGTGGACAGGAAGCTGGGGTTAGAGGTTAGGGTGGAGCTGGGGAGTGGACATGAACATGGGGTTAGAGGTTAGGGTGGAGCTGGGGAGTGGACATGAAGCTGGGGTTAGGGGTTAGAGGTTAGGGTGGAGCTGGGGAGTGGACATGAAGCTGGGGTTAGAGGTTAGAGGTTAGGGTGGAGCTGGGGAGTGGACATGAAGCTGGGGTTAGAGGTTAGGGTGGAGCTGGGGAGTGGACATGAAGCTGGGGTTAGAGGTTAGGGTGGAGCTGGGGAGTGGACATGAAGCTGGGGTTAGAGGTTAGAGGTAAGGGTGGAGCTGGGGAGTGGACAGGAAGCTGGGGTTAGAGGTTAGGGTGGAGCTGGGGAGTGGACATGAAGCTGGGGTTAGAGGTTAGGGTGGAGCTGAGGAGTGTACATGAAGCTGGGGTTAGAGGTTAGGGTGGAGCTGGGGAGTCGACATGAAGCTGGGATTAGGGGTTAGGGTGGACCTGGGGAGTGGACAGGAAGCTGGGGTTAGAGGTTAGGGTGGACCTGGGGAGTGGACATGAAGCTGGGGTTAGAGGTTAGGGTGGAGCTGGGGAGTCGACATGAAGCTGGGGTTAGGGGTTAGGGGTTAGGGTGGAGCTGGGGAGTGGACATGAAGCTGGGGTTAGGGGTTAGGGGTTAGGGTGGAGCTGGGGAGTGGACATGAAGCTGGGGTTAGAGGTTAGGGTGGAGCTGGGGAGTGGACATGAAGCTGGGGTTAGAGGTTAGGGTGGAGCTGGGGAGTGGACATGAAGCTGGGGTGTGGACATGAAGCTGGGGTTAGAGGTTAGAGATTAGGGTGGAGTTGGGGAGTGGACATGAAGCTGGGGTTAGAGGTTAGGGTGGAGCTGGGGAGTGGACATGAAGCTAGGGTTAGAGGTTAGGGTGGAGCTGGGGAGTGGACATGAAGCTAGGGTTAGAGGTTAGGGTGGAGCTGGGGAGTGGACATGAAGCTGGGGTTAGGGGTTAAAGGTTAGGGTGGAGCTGGGGAGTGGACATGAAGCTGGGGTTAGAGGTTAGGGTGGAGCTGGGGAGTGGACATGAAGCTGGGGTTAGAGGTTAGGGTGGAGCTGGAGAGTGGACATGAAGCTGGGGTTAGAGGTTAGGGTGGAGCTGGGGAGTGGACATGAAGCTGGGGTTAGGGGTTAGGGTGGAGCTGGGGAGTGGACATGAAGCTGGGGTTAGAGGTTAGGGGTTAGGGTGGAGCTGGAGAGTGGACATGAAGCTGGGGTTAGGGGTTAGGGTGGAGCTGGGGAGTGGACATGAAGCTTGGGTTAGGGGTTAGGGTGGAGCTGGGGAGTGGACATGAAGCTGGGGTTAGGGGTTAGGGTGGAGCTGGGGAGTGGACATGAAGCTGGGGTTAGGGGTTAGGGTGGAGCTGGGGAGTGGACAGGAAGCTGGGGTTAGAGGTTAGGGTGGAGCTGGGGAGTGGACATGAAGCTAAGGTTAGGGTGGAGCTGGGGAGTGGACATGAAGCTGGGGTTAGGGGTTAGGGTGGAGCTGGGGAGTGGACATGAAGCTGGGGTTAGGGGTTAGGGTGGAGCTGGGGAGTGGACAGGAAGCTGGGGTTAGGGGTTAGGGTGGAGCTGGGGAGTGGACATGAATCTGGGGTTAGGGGTTAGGGTGGAGCTGGGGAGTGGACAGGAAATTGGGGTTAGGTGTTTGTAAGGATATGGGTTAACGGTCAGGGGTTAGGGGTATGTAAGGCTAGGGGTTAACGGTCAGGGGTTTGGTGTATGTAAGATTAGGGGTTAAAGGTCAGGGGTTAGGAGTATGTAAGGTTAGGGGTAAAAGGTCAGCGGTTAGGGGTTAGGTGTATGTAAGGTTAGGGGTTAAAGGTCATGGGTTAGGGGTTAGGTGTATGTAAGGTTAGGGGTTAAAGGTCAGGGGTTAGAGGTTAGGTGTATGTAAGGTTAGGGGTTAAAGGTCAGGGGTTAGAGGTTAGGTGTATGTAAGGTTAGGGGTTAAATGTCAGGGGTTAGGTGTATGTAAGCTTAGGGGTTAAATGTCAGGGGTTAGAGGTTAGGTGTATGTAAGGTTAGGGGTTAAAGGTCAGAGGTCAGAGGTTAGGGGTATGTAAGGTTAGGGGTAAAATGTTAGGGTTAGGTGTATGTAAGGTCAGGGGTTAGGGTTATAATCATCTTTACCTGGACGTGGAATTCTTCAGAATAAGTTCTTACTTTTCTGTGGACAAAAATAAAATGGATAGATGAAGCATAGCTTGCATATCACCATCTCTGTACATTACTATATCTACTCATCATGTCTCAAATATATCACCATCTCTGTACAGTACTATATCTACTCATCATGTCTCAAATATATCACCATCTCTGTTCATTACTATATCTACTCATCATGTCTCAAATATATCACCATCTCTGTTCATTACTATATCTACTCATCATGTCTCAAATATATCACCATCTCTGTACAGTACTATATCTACTCATCATGTCTCAAATATATCACCATCTCTGTTCATTACTATATCTACTCATCATGTCTCAAATATATCACCATCTCTGTTCATTACTATATCTACTCATCATGTCTCAAATATATCACCATCTCTGTACAGTACTATATCTACTCATCATGTCTCAAATATATACAGTACTATATCTACTCATCATGTCTCAAATATATACATTACTATATCTACTCATCATGTCTCAAATATATCACCATCTCTGTACAGTACTATATCTACTCATCATGTCTCAAATATATCACCATCTCTGTTCATTACTATATCTACTCATCATGTCTCAAATATATCACCATATCTGTTCATTACTATATCTACTCATCATGTCTCAAATATATCACCATCTCTGTACAGTACTATATCTACTCATCATGTCTCAAATATATCACCATCTCTGTTCATTACTATATCTACTCATCATGTCTCAAATATATCACCATATCTGTTCATTACTATATCTACTCATCATGTCTCAAATATATCACCATCTCTGTACAGTACTATATCTACTCATCATGTCTCAAATATATACAGTACTATATCTACTCATCATGTCTCAAATATATACATTACTATATCTACTCATCATGTCTCAAATATATCACCATCTCTGTTCATTACTATATCTACTCATCATGTCTCAAATATATCACCATATCTGTTCATTACTATATCTACTCATCATGTCTCAAATATATCACCATCTCTGTACATTACTATATCTACTCATCATGTCTCAAATATATCACCATCTCTGTACAGTACTATATCTACTCATCATGTCTCAAATATATCACCATCTCTGTTCATTACTATATCTACTCATCATGTCTCAAATATATCACCATCTCTGTTCATTACTATATCTACTCATCATGTCTCAAATATATCACCATGTCTGTTCATTACTATATCTACTCATCATGTCTCAAATATATACATTACTATATCTACTCATCATGTCTCAAATATATCACCATGTCTGTTCATTACTATATCTACTCATCATGTCTCAAATATATCACCATGTCTGTTCATTACTATATCTACTCATCATGTCTCAAATATATACATTACTATATATACTCATCATCTCTCAAATATATCACCATCTCTGTTCATTACTATATCTACTCATCATAACGATGCACCAGACTGCTGTGAGTCAGTGTAGTAACGATGCACCAGACTGCTGTGAGTCAGTGTGGTAACGATGCACCAGACTGCTGTGAGTCAGTGTGGTAACGATGCACCAGACTGCTGTGAGTCAGTGTGGTAACGATGCACCAGACTGCTGTGAGTCAGTGTAGTAACGATGCACCAGACTGCTGTGAGTCAGTGTGATAACGATGCACCAGACTGCTGTGAGTCAATTTGGTAACGATGCACCAGACTGCTGTGAGTCAGTGTGGTAACGATGCACCAGACTGCTGTGAGTCAGTGTGATAACGATGCACCAGACTGCTGTGAGTCAGTGTGGTAACGATGCACCAGACTGCTGTGAGTCAGTGTGGTAACGATGCACCAGACTGCTGTGAGTCAGTGTGGTAACGATGCACCAGACTGCTGTGAGTCAGTGTGGTAACGATGCACCAGACTGCTGTGAGTCAGTGTGGTAACGATGCCCCAGACTGCTGTGAGTCTGTGTGATAACGATGCACCAGACTGCTGTGAGTCAGTGTGGTAATGATGCACCAGACTGCTGTGAGTCAGTGTGGTAACGATGCACCAGACTGCTGTGAGTCAGTGTGGTAACGATGCCCCAGACTGCTGTGAGTCAGTGTGGTAACGATGCACCAGACTGCTGTGAGTCAGTGTGGTAACGATGCACCAGACTGCTGTGAGTCTGTGTGGTAACGATGCACCAGACTGCTGTGAGTCAGTGTGGTAACGATGCACCAGACTGCTGTGAGTCAGTGTGGTAACGATGCACCAGACTGCTGTGAGTCAGTATAGTAACGATGCCCCAGACTGCTGTGAGTCAGTGTGGTAACGATGCACCAGACTGCTGTGAGTCAGTGTGGTAATGATGCACCAGACTGCTGTGAGTCAGTGTGGTAACGATGCACCAGACTGCTGTGAGTCAGTGTGGTAACGATGCACCAGACTGCTGTGAGTCAGTGTGATAACGATGCACCAGACTGCTGTGAGTCAGTGTGGTAACGATGCACCAGACTGCTGTGAGTCAGTGTGGTAACGATGCACCAGACTGCTGTGAGTCAGTGTGGTAACGATGCCCCAGACTGCTGTGAGTCAGTGTGGTAACGATGCACCAGACTGCTGTGAGTCAGTGTGGTAACGATGCACCAGACTGCTGTGAGTCAGTGTGATAACGATGCACCAGACTGCTGTGAGTCAGTGTAGTAACGATGCATCAGACTGCTGTGAGTCAGTGTGGTAACGATGCACCAGACTGCTGTGAGTCGGTGTAGTAACGATCCACCAGACTGCTGTGAGTCAGTGTGGTAACGATGCACCAGACTGCTGTGAGTCAGTGTGATAACGATGCACCAGACTGCTGTGAGTCAGTGTGGTAACGATGCCCCAGACTGCTGTGAGTCAGTGTGGTAACGATGCACCAGACTGCTGTGAGTCAGTGTGGTAACGATGCACCAGACTGCTGTGAGTCAGTGTGGTAACGATGCACCAGACTGCTGTGAGTCAGTGTGGTAACGATGCACCAGACTGCTGTGAGTCAGTGTGGTAACGATGCACCAGACTGCTGTGAGTCAGTGTGGTAACGATGCACCAGACTGCTGTGAGTCAGTGTGATAACGATGCACCAGACTGCTGTGAGTCAGTGTGGTAACGATGCACCAGACTGCTGTGAGTCAGTGTGGTAACGATGCACCAGACTGCTGTGAGTCAGTGTGGTAACGATGCACCAGACTGCTGTGAGTCAGTGTGGTAACGATGCCCCAGACTGCTGTGAGTCAGTGTGGTAACGATGCACCAGACTGCTGTGAGTCAGTGTGGTAACGATGCACCAGACTGCTGTGAGTCAGTGTGATAACGATGCACCAGACTGCTGTGAGTCAGTGTAGTAACGATGCATCAGACTGCTGTGAGTCAGTGTGGTAACGATGCACCAGACTGCTGTGAGTCGGTGTAGTAACGATCCACCAGACTGCTGTGAGTCAGTGTGGTAACGATGCACCAGACTGCTGTGAGTCAGTGTGGTAACGATGCACCAGACTGCTGTGAGTCAGTGATGTAACGATGCCCCAGACTGCTGTGAGTCAGTGTGGTAACGATGCACCAGACTGCTGTGAGTCAGTGTGGTAACGATGCACCAGACTACTGTGAGTCAGTGTGGTAACGATGCACCAGACTGCTGTGAGTCAGTGTGGTAACGATGCACCAGACTGCTGTGAGTCAGTGTGGTAACGATGCACCAGACTGCTGTGAGTCAGTGTGGTAACGATGCACCAGACTGCTGTGAGTCAGTGTGGTAACGATGCCCCAGACTGCTGTGAGTCAGTGTGGTAACGATGCACCAGACTGCTGTGAGTCGGTGTGGTAACGATGCACCAGACTGCTGTGAGTCGGTGTGGTAACGATGCACCAGACTGCTGTGAGTCAGTGTGGTAACGATGCACCAGACTGCTGTGAGTCAGTGTGGTAACGATGCCCCAGACTGCTGTGAGTCAGTGTGGTAACGATGCACCAGACTGCTGTGAGTCAGTGTGATAACGATGCACCAGACTGCTGTGAGTCAGTGTAGTAACGATGCACCAGACTGCTGTGAGTCAGTGTGATAACGATGCACCAGACTGCTGTGACTCAGTGTGATAACGATGCACCAGACTGCTGTGAGTCAGTGTGGTAACGATGCACCAGACTGCTGTGAGTCAGTGTGGTAACGATGCACCAGACTGCTGTGAGTCAGTGTGGTAACGATGCACCAGACTGCTGTGAGTCTGTGTGGTAACGATGCACCAGACTGCTGTGAGTCAGTGTGGTAACGATGCACCAGACTGCTGTGAGTCAGTGTGGTAACGATGCACCAGACTGCTGTGAGTCAGTGTGGTAACGATGCACCAGACTGCTGTGAGTCTGTGTGGTAACGATGCACCAGACTGCTGTGAGTCAGTGTGATAACGATGCACCAGACTGCTGTGAGTCAGTGTGATAACGATGCACCAGACTGCTGTGAGTCAGTGTGGTAACGATGCACCAGACTGCTGTGAGTCAGTGTGATAACGATGCACCAGACTGCTGTGAGTCTGTGTGGTAACGATGCACCAGACTGCTGTGAGTCAGTGTGGTAACGATGCACCAGACTGCTGTGAGTCAGTGTGGTAACGATGCCCCAGACTACTGTGAGTCGGTGTGGTAACGATGCCCCAGACTGCTGTGAGTCGGTGTGGTAACGATGCACCAGACTGCTGTGAGTCAGTGTGGTAACGATGCACCAGACTGCTGTGAGTCAGTGTGGTAACGATGCACCAGACTGCTGTGAGTCAGTGTGGTAACGATGCACCAGACTGCTGTGAGTCAGTGTGGTAACGATGCCCCAGACTGCTGTGAGTCAGTGTGGTAACGATGCACCAGACTGCTGTGAGTCAGTGTGGTAACGATGCACCAGACTGCTGTGAGTCAGTGTGATAACGATGCACCAGACTGCTGTGAGTCAGTGTGGTAACGATGCACCAGACTGCTGTGAGTCAGTGTGGTAACGATGCACCAGACTGCTGTGAGTCAGTGTGGTAACGATGCACCAGACTGCTGTGAGTCAGTGTGGTAACGATGCACCAGACTGCTGTGAGTCAGCGTGGTAACGATGCCCCAGACTGCTGTGAGTCAGCGTGGTAACGATGCACCAGACTGCTGTGAGTCAGCGTGATAACGATGCACCAGACTGCTGTGAGTCAGTGTGATAACGATGCACCAGACTGCTGTGAGTCAGTGTGGTAACGATGCACCAGACTGCTGTGAGTCAGTGTGGTAACGATGCACCAGACTGCTGTGAGTCAGTGTGATAACGATGCACCAGACTGCTGTGAGTCAGTGTGATAACGATGCACCAGACTGCTGTGAGTCAGTGTGGTAACGATGCACCAGACTGCTGTGAGTCAGTGTGGTAACGATGCACCAGACTGCTGTGAGTCAGTGTGGTAACGATGCACCAGACTGCTGTGAGTCAGTGTGGTAACGATGCACCAGACTGCTGTGAGTCAGTGTGGTAACGATGCACCAGACTGCTGTGAGTCAGTGTGGTAACGATGCCCCAGACTGCTGTGAGTCAGTGTGGTAACGATGCACCAGACTGCTGTGAGTCAGTGTGGTAACGATGCACCAGACTGCTGTGAGTCAGTGTGATAACGATGCACCAGACTGCTGTGAGTCAGTGTGGTAACGATGCACCAGACTGCTGTGAGTCAGTGTGGTAACGATGCACCAGACTGCTGTGAGTCAGTGTGGTAACGATGCACCAGACTGCTGTGAGTCAGTGTGGTAACGATGCACCAGACTGCTGTGAGTCAGCGTGGTAACGATGCCCCAGACTGCTGTGAGTCAGTGTGGTAACGATGCACCAGACTGCTGTGAGTCAGTGTGATAACGATGCACCAGACTGCTGTGAGTCAGTGTGATAACGATGCACCAGACTGCTGTGAGTCAGTGTGGTAACGATGCACCAGACTGCTGTGAGTCAGTGTGGTAACGATGCACCAGACTGCTGTGAGTCAGTGTGATAACGATGCACCAGACTGCTGTGAGTCAGTGTGATAACGATGCACCAGACTGCTGTGAGTCAGTGTGGTAACGATGCACCAGACTGCTGTGAGTCAGTGTGGTAACGATGCACCAGACTGCTGTGAGTCAGTGTGGTAACGATGCACCAGACTGCTGTGAGTCAGTGTGGTAACGATGCACCAGACTGCTGTGAGTCAGTGTGATAACGATGCACCAGACTGCTGTGAGTAGGTGTGGTAACGATGCACCAGACTGCTGTGAGTCAGTGTGGTAACGATGCACCAGACTGCTGTGAGTCAGTGTGGTAACGATGCACCAGACTGCTGTGAGTCAGTGTGGTAACGATGCCCCAGACTGCTGTGAGTCAGTGTGGTAACGATGCACCAGACTGCTGTGAGTCAGTGTAGTAACGATGCACCAGACTGCTGTGAGTCTGTGTGGTAAAGATTGAGATGAGATTATATTGTCTTGTGATTGATATTTGACTGGTGTTTTCATAAATTGATTTGGAGTGTAATTCCTCTGCTCTGTATTGAACCTCTCATCCAGCCGTCCGTCCCGAGCTGTAGTAAATCCTCCAGAGATACAGCTATGACCCAGAGACAGACGTCCATTTCCAGCCTCCTCAGTACTTTACCTTTCTCTTGGCCTGTAGCAGCTCCTGGTACAAATTGGAGCGGAGGAAGCGGCTGTAGGAGTCACTCTTCATCAGCTTGTAGATGTGCTCCTGAAACAGAAAAGGTCCATTCTTACTGGACCAACCCACCAATAACCCCACTCCATTCTAACCTTACTGGACCAACCCACCAATAACCCCACTCCATTCTAACCTTACTGGACCAACCCACCAATAACCCCACTCCATTCTAACCTTACTGTACCAACCCACCAATAACCCCACTCCATTCTAACCTTACTGTACCAACCCACCAATAACCCCACTCCATTCTAACCTTACTGGACCAACCCACCAATAACCCCACTCCATTCCAACCTTACTGGACCAACCCACCAATAACCCCACTCCATTCTAACCTTACTGGACCAACCCACCAATAACTCCACTCCATTCTAACCTTACTGTACCAACCCACCAATAACCCCACTCCATTCCAACCTTACTGGACCAACCCACCAATAACCCCACTCCATTCCAACCTTACTGGACCAACCCATCAATAACCCCACTCCATTCTAACCTTACTGTACCAACCCACCAATAACCCCACTCCTTTCTAACCTTACTGTGTACTAACCCACCAATAACCCCACTCCATTCTAACCTTACTGTGTACCAACCCACCAATAACCCCACTCCATTCTAACCTTACTGTGTACCAACCCACCAATAACCCCACTCCATTCTAACCTTACTGTGTACCAACCCACCAATAACCCCACTCCATTCTAACCTTACTGTGTACCAACCTAGCCATAACCCCACTCCATTCTAACCTTACTGTGTACCAACCCACCAATAACCCCACTCCATTCTAACCTTACTGTGTACCAACCTAGCCATAACCCCACTCCATTCTAACCTTACTGTGTACCAACCCACCAATAACCCCACTCCATTCTAACCTTACTGTGTACCAACCCACCAATAACCCCACTCCATTCTAACCTTACTGTGTACCAACCCACCAATAACCCCACTCCATTCTAACCTTACTGGACCAACCCATCACTAACCCCACTCCATTCTAACCTTACTGTGTACCAACCCACCAATAACCCCACTCCATTCTAACCTTACTGTGTACCAACCCACCAATAACCCCACTCCATTCTAACCTTACTGGACCAACCCATCACTAACCCCACTCCATTCTAACCTTACTGTGTACCAACCTAGCCATAACCCCACTCCATTCTAACCTTACTGTGTACCAACCTAGCCATAACCCCACTCCATTCTAACCTTACTGTGTACCAACCTAGCCATAACCCCACTCCATTCTAACCTTACTGTGTACCAACCCACCAATAACCCCACTCCATTCTAACCTTACTGTGTACCAACCTAGCCATAACCCCACTCCATTCTAACCTTACTGTGTACCAACCCACCAATAACCCCACTCCATTCTAACCTTACTGTGTACCAACCTAGCCATAACCCCACTCCATTCTAACCTTACTGTGTACCAACCTAGCCATAACCCCACTCCATTCTAACCTTACTGTGTACCAACCTAGCCATAACCCCACTCCATTCTAACCTTACTGTACCAACCCACCAATAACCCCACTCCATTCTAACCTTACTGTGTACCAACCCACCAATAACCCCACTCCATTCTAACCTTACTGGACCAACCCATCACTAACCCCACTCCATTCTAACCTTACTGTGTACCAACCCACCAATAACCCCACTCCATTCTAACCTTACTGTGTACCAACCTAGCCATAACCCCACTCCATTCTAACCTTACTGTGTACCAACCCACCAATAACCCCACTCCATTCTAACCTTACTGTGTACCAACCCATCAATTAACCCCACTCCATTCTAACCTTACTGTACCAACCCATCACTAACCCCACTCCATTCTAACCTTACTGTGTACCAACCCACCAATAACCCCACTCCATTCTAACCTTACTGTGTACCAACCCACCAATAACCCCACTCCATTCTAACCTTACTGTGTACCAACCTAGCCATAACCCCACTCCATTCTAACCTTACTGTGTACCAACCCACCAATAACCCCACTCCATTCTAACCTTACTGTGTACCAACCTAGCCATAACCCCACTCCATTCTAACCTTACTGTGTACCAACCCACCAATAACCCCACTCCATTCTAACCTTACTGTGTACCAACCCATCAATAACCCCACTCCATTCTAACCTTACTGTGTACCAACCCACCAATAACCCCACTCCATTCTAACCTTACTGGACCAACCCATCACTAACCCCACTCCATTCTAACCTTACTGTGTACCAACCCACCAATAACCCCACTCCATTCTAACCTTACTGTGTACCAACCCACCAATAACCCCACTCCATTCTAACCTTACTGGACCAACCCATCACTAACCCCACTCCATTCTAACCTTACTGTGTACCAACCTAGCCATAACCCCACTCCATTCTAACCTTACTGTGTACCAACCTAGCCATAACCCCACTCCATTCTAACCTTACTGTGTACCAACCTAGCCATAACCCCACTCCATTCTAACCTTACTGTGTACCAACCCACCAATAACCCCACTCCATTCTAACCTTACTGTGTACCAACCTAGCCATAACCCCACTCCATTCTAACCTTACTGTGTACCAACCCACCAATAACCCCACTCCATTCTAACCTTACTGTGTACCAACCTAGCCATAACCCCACTCCATTCTAACCTTACTGTGTACCAACCTAGCCATAACCCCACTCCATTCTAACCTTACTGTGTACCAACCTAGCCATAACCCCACTCCATTCTAACCTTACTGTACCAACCCACCAATAACCCCACTCCATTCTAACCTTACTGTGTACCAACCCACCAATAACCCCACTCCATTCTAACCTTACTGGACCAACCCATCACTAACCCCACTCCATTCTAACCTTACTGTGTACCAACCCACCAATAACCCCACTCCATTCTAACCTTACTGTGTACCAACCTAGCCATAACCCCACTCCATTCTAACCTTACTGTGTACCAACCCACCAATAACCCCACTCCATTCTAACCTTACTGTGTACCAACCCACCAATAACCCCACTCCATTCTAACCTTACTGGACCAACCCATCACTAACCCCACTCCATTCTAACCTTACTGTGTACCAACCCACCAATAACCCCACTCCATTCTAACCTTACTGTGTACCAACCCACCAATAACCCCACTCCATTCTAACCTTACTGGACCAACCCATCACTAACCCCACTCCATTCTAACCTTACTGTGTACCAACCTAGCCATAACCCCACTCCATTCTAACCTTACTGTGTACCAACCTAGCCATAACCCCACTCCATTCTAACCTTACTGTGTACCAACCTAGCCATAACCCCACTCCATTCTAACCTTACTGTGTACCAACCCACCAATAACCCCACTCCATTCTAACCTTACTGTGTACCAACCTAGCCATAACCCCACTCCATTCTAACCTTACTGTGTACCAACCCACCAATAACCCCACTCCATTCTAACCTTACTGTGTACCAACCTAGCCATAACCCCACTCCATTCTAACCTTACTGTGTACCAACCTAGCCATAACCCCACTCCATTCTAACCTTACTGTGTACCAACCTAGCCATAACCCCACTCCATTCTAACCTTACTGTACCAACCCACCAATAACCCCACTCCATTCTAACCTTACTGTGTACCAACCCACCAATAACCCCACTCCATTCTAACCTTACTGGACCAACCCATCACTAACCCCACTCCATTCTAACCTTACTGTGTACCAACCCACCAATAACCCCACTCCATTCTAACCTTACTGTGTACCAACCTAGCCATAACCCCACTCCATTCTAACCTTACTGTGTACCAACCCACCAATAACCCCACTCCATTCTAACCTTACTGTGTACCAACCCATCAATTAACCCCACTCCATTCTAACCTTACTGTACCAACCCATCACTAACCCCACTCCATTCTAACCTTACTGTGTACCAACCCACCAATAACCCCACTCCATTCTAACCTTACTGTGTACCAACCCACCAATAACCCCACTCCATTCTAACCTTACTGTGTACCAACCTAGCCATAACCCCACTCCATTCTAACCTTACTGTGTACCAACCCACCAATAACCCCACTCCATTCTAACCTTACTGTGTACCAACCTAGCCATAACCCCACTCCATTCTAACCTTACTGTGTACCAACCCACCAATAACCCCACTCCATTCTAACCTTACTGTGTACCAACCCATCAATAACCCCACTCCATTCTAACCTTACTGTGTACCAACCCACCAATAACCCCACTCCATTCTAACCTTACTGGACCAACCCATCACTAACCCCACTCCATTCTAACCTTACTGTGTACCAACCCACCAATAACCCCACTCCATTCTAACCTTACTGTGTACCAACCCACCAATAACCCCACTCCATTCTAACCTTACTGGACCAACCCATCACTAACCCCACTCCATTCTAACCTTACTGTGTACCAACCTAGCCATAACCCCACTCCATTCTAACCTTACTGTGTACCAACCTAGCCATAACCCCACTCCATTCTAACCTTACTGTGTACCAACCTAGCCATAACCCCACTCCATTCTAACCTTACTGTGTACCAACCCACCAATAACCCCACTCCATTCTAACCTTACTGTGTACCAACCTAGCCATAACCCCACTCCATTCTAACCTTACTGTGTACCAACCCACCAATAACCCCACTCCATTCTAACCTTACTGTGTACCAACCTAGCCATAACCCCACTCCATTCTAACCTTACTGTGTACCAACCTAGCCATAACCCCACTCCATTCTAACCTTACTGTGTACCAACCTAGCCATAACCCCACTCCATTCTAACCTTACTGTACCAACCCACCAATAACCCCACTCCATTCTAACCTTACTGTGTACCAACCCACCAATAACCCCACTCCATTCTAACCTTACTGGACCAACCCATCACTAACCCCACTCCATTCTAACCTTACTGTGTACCAACCCACCAATAACCCCACTCCATTCTAACCTTACTGTGTACCAACCTAGCCATAACCCCACTCCATTCTAACCTTACTGTGTACCAACCCACCAATAACCCCACTCCATTCTAACCTTACTGTGTACCAACCCATCAATTAACCCCACTCCATTCTAACCTTACTGTACCAACCCATCACTAACCCCACTCCATTCTAACCTTACTGTGTACCAACCCACCAATAACCCCACTCCATTCTAACCTTACTGTGTACCAACCCACCAATAACCCCACTCCATTCTAACCTTACTGTGTACCAACCTAGCCATAACCCCACATCTATTATCTGACTCCATAGAACGCCTTGATCTGATCAATATGATCCCATCACTATGGGGCCGATTCAGACTTAGGAATGTACGCCTTTCCTACACACTTCTCAGTGTTTGGTATTCAGACTTAGCTTTTCCTACACACTTCTCAGTGTGTGATATTCAGACTTAGCTTATTCAGTGTAACGCGCTCTGCAGGTGTTGCTCTGGTAAATACACCCTGCTGGCTCTGAATACTTTTTCATTCAACTGCTAAAACCCCTCCTACTTGCTGGCCAACAGATTTTCTCGTGAAGTTTTCATTCAACAGGGTTTTCGGTACATTTATATTACGCCATCCCTTTAAATATGTGACCTGTTTCAGGAGACTAGGCGTATGTCGTAAGTCACGACTTCACAGGAGAGACATTTTAACGTTTTTTATTATTTTATTTTTATAAAAAATATTTTGGGGGGGCAGAAATGTCTTCTGGAACATGTGAACTTTCATGTGCCTTAATAACAAACTTGAAGAGAAGAATGGGAGAAACTCCCCAAATACAGGTGTGCCAAGCTTGAAGCATCATCTACACTAGAAGACTCGAGGCTGTAATCACTGCCAAAGGTGCTTCAACAAAGTACTGAGTGAAGGGTCTGAATACATATGTAAATAAGGTATTTCTGTTTTGCAATCATTTCAACAAAATAAAACTGTTTTGGCATTGTCATTATGGGGTATTGTGATGTCATTATGGGGTATTGTGATGTCATTATGGGGTATTGTGATGTCATTATGGGGTATTGTGATGTCATTATGGGGTATTGTGGTTAGATTGCTGTGGATTTGTATGTATCTAATATATTTTAGAATAAGGCTGTAATGTAACAAAATGTGGAAAAGGGGGTCTGAATACTTTCCAAAGGCACTGTATATGTTAATTCTGTTGGGAACCGAAAGATTCTTTTAAAATAACATTTATGTATTTATTTTAACACAATTATTAATGCCATAAGTCAATGTTACACCTGATTGATATCCAGATACAAATGTGTCCCTGACTACCTTCAGAGGTGGACAGAAGGATCTGATCAAAATCATATTACAATGTGTCTTTTAATTGTCTGCACCTGTGGGCAACATCAGAATCTGGACAAGGACAAAGGACGCATGTTAGCACCAGGTTTAAACGGGGCTAGAGAGTCACAAAGAAGTAATTAACAGAACATTGTTTCCTATTCAGCTGTAGCATACTACTCTCCCCATCCAAAACACTACTTCCTGTTCCTATTCAGCTGTAGCATACTACTCTCCCCCATCCAAAACACTACTTCCTGTTCCTATTCAGCTGTAGCATACTACTCTCCCCCATCCAAAACACTACTTCCTGTTCCTATTCAGCTGCAGCATACTACTCTCCCCCATCCAAAACACTACTTCCTGTTCCTATTCAGCTGCAGCATACTACTCTCCCCCATCCAAAACACTACTTCCTGTTCCTATTCAGCTGCAGCATACTACTCTCCCCCATCCAAAACACTACTTCCTGTTCCTATTCAGCTGTAGCATACTACTCTCCCCCATCCAAAACACTACTTCCTGTTCCTATTCAGCTGTAGCATACTACTCTCCCCATCCAAAACACTACTTCCTGTTCCTATTCAGCTGTAGCATACTACTCTCCCCCATCCAAAACACTACTTCCTGTTCCTATTCAGCTGTAGCATACTACTCTCCCCCATCCAAAACACTACTTCCTGTTCCTATTCAGCTGTAACATACTACTCTCCCCATCCAAAACACTACTTCCTGTTCCTATTCAGCTGTAGCATACTACTCTCCCCCATCCAAAACACTACTTCCTGTTCCTATTCAGCTGTAGCATACTACTCTCCCCATCCAAAACACTACTTCCTGTTCCTATTCAGCTGCAGCATACTACTCTCCCCCATCCAAAACACTACTTCCTGTTCCTATTCAGCTGTAGCATACTACTCTCCCCCATCCAAAACACTACTTCCTGTTCCTATTCAGCTGTAGCATACTACTCTCCCCCATCCAAAACACTACTTCCTGTTCCTATTCAGCTGTAGCATACTACTCTCCCCCATCCAAAACACTACTTCCTGTTCCTATTCAGCTGTAGCATACTACTCTCCCCCATCCAAAACACTACTTCCTGTTCCTATTCAGCTGTAGCATACTACTCTCCCCCATCCAAAACACTACTTCCTGTTCCTATTCAGCTGTAGCATACTACTCTCCCCCATCCAAAACACTACTTCCTGTTCCTATTCAGCTGTAGCATACTACTCTCCCCCATCCAAAACACTACTTCCTGTTCCTATTCAGCTGTAACATACTACTCTCCCCATCCAAAACACTACTTCCTGTTCCTATTCAGCTGTAACATACTACTCTCCCCATCCAAAACACTACTTCCTGTTCCTATTCAGCTGTAGCATACTACTCTCCCCCATCCAAAACACTACTTCCTGTTCCTATTCAGCTGTAGCATACTACTCTCCCCATCCAAAACACTACTTCCTGTTCCTATTCAGCTGTCAACAGGTCCAGGTTCTGTTGTTTAACACATCAACAGAACCTGGACCACGACCAGATAGAGGAATGTTTAACACGTCAACAGAACCACAGACAGAGGAATGGTAAACACGTCAACAGAACCTGGACCACAGACAGATAAAGGAATGTTAAACACGTCAACAGAACCTGGACCACAGACATATAAAGGAATGTTAAACACATCAACAGAACCTGGACCACAGACAGATAGAGGAATGTTTAACACGTCAACAGAACCACAGACAGAGGAATGTTAAACACGTCAACAGAACCTGGACCACAGACAGATAAAGGAATGTTAAACACGTCAACAGAACCTGGACCACAGACATATAAAGGAATGTTAAACACATCAACAGAACCTGGACCACAGACAGATAAAGGAATGTTAAACACGTCAACAGAACCTGGACCACAGACAGATAAAGGAATGTTAAACACAACAGAACCTGGACCACAGACAGATAGAGGAATGTTTAACAGAACCACAGCCAGATAAATGAATGTTAAACACGTCAACAGAACCACAGACAGATAAAGGAATGTTTAACACATCAACAGAACCTGGACCACAGACAGATAGAGGAATGTTTAACACGTCAACAGAACCACAGACAGATAAAGGAATGTTTAACACATCAACAGAACCTGGACCACAGACAGATAGAGGAATGTTAAACACATCAACAGAACCTGGACCACAGACAGATAAAGGAATGTTAAACACGTCAACAGAACCTGGACCACAGACAGATAAAGGAATGTTAAACACAACAGAACCTGGACCACAGACAGATAGAGGAACGTTTAACACATCAACAGAACCACAGACAGATAAATGAATGTTAAACACGTCAACAGAACCACAGACAGATAAAGGAATGTTTAACACATCAACAGAACCACAGACAGATAAATGAATGTTAAACACGTCAACAGAACCACAGACAGATAAAGGAATGTTTAACACGTCAACAGAACCTGGACCACAGACAGATAGAGGACTGTTTAACACGTCAACAGAACCTGGACCACAGACAGATAAAGGAATGTTTAACACGTCAGCAGAACCACAGACAGAGGAATGTTAAACACGTCAACAGAACCTGGACCACAGACAGAGGAATGTTTAACACATCAACAGAACCACAGACAGATAAAGGAATGTTTAACACGTCAACAGAACCACAGACAGATAAAGGAATGTTAAACACGTCAACAGAACCTGGACCACAGACAGATAAAGGAATGTTAAACACGTCAACAGAACCTGGACCACAGACAGATAAAGGAATGTTAAACACAACAGAACCTGGACCACAGACAGATAAAGGAATGTTAAACACGTCAACAGAACCTGGACCACAGACAGATAGAGGAATGTTTAACACATCAACAGAACCTGGACCACAGACAGATAGAGGAATGTTTAACACATCAACAGAACCTGGACCACAGACAGATAGAGGAATGTTTAACACGTCAACAGAACCTGGACCACAGACAGATAGAGGAATGTTTAACACGTCAACAGAACCTGGACCACAGACAGATAGAGGAATGTTTAACACGTCAACAGAACCTGGACCACAGACAGATAAAGGAATGTTAAACACGTCAACAGAACCTGGACCACAGACAGATAAAGGAATGTTAAACACGTCAACAGAACCTGGACCACAGACAGATAAAGGAATGTTAAACACAACAGAACCTGGACCACAGACAGATAAAGGAATGTTAAACACGTCAACAGAACCTGGACCACAGACAGATAAAGGAATGTTAAACACAACAGAACCTGGACCACAGGCAGATAGAGGAATGTTTAACACGTCAACAGAACCTGGACCACAGACAGATAAAGGAATGTTTAACACGTCAACAGAACCTGGACCACAGACAGATAAAGGAATGTTAAACACATCAACAGAACCTGGACCACAGACAGATAAAGGAATGTTAAACACGTCAACAGAACCTGGACCACAGACAGATAAAGGAATGTTTAACACGTCAACAGAACCACAGACAGATAAAGGAATGTTTAACACGTCAACAGAACCACAGACAGATAAAGGAATGTTAAACACAACAGAACCTGGACCACAGACAGATAAAGGAATGTTAAACACGACAACAGAACCTGGACCACAGACAGATAAAGGAATGTTAAACACGACAACAGAACCTGGACCACAGACAGATAAAGGAATGTTAAACACAACAGAACCTGGACCACAGACAGATAAAGGAATGTTAAACACGACAACAGAACCTGGACCACAGACAGATAAAGGAATGTTAAACACAACAGAACCTGGACCAGAGACAGATAAAGGAATATTAAACACGTCAACAGAACCTGGACCAGAGACAGATAAAGGAATGTTAAACACAACAGAACCTGGACCACAGACAGATAAAGGAATGTTAAACACAACAGAACCTGGACCACAGACAGATAAAGGAATGTTAAACACGTCAACAGAACCTGGACCACAGACAGATAAAGGAATGTTAAACACAACAGAACCTGGACCACAGACAGATAGAGGAATGTTTAACACGTCAACAGAACCTGGACCACAGACAGATAAAGGAATGTTTAACACGTCAACAGAACCTGGACCACAGACAGATAAAGGAATGTTAAACACATCAACAGAACCTGGACCACAGACAGATAAAGGAATGTTAAACACGTCAACAGAACCTGGACCACAGACAGATAAAGGAATGTTTAACACGTCAACAGAACCACAGACAGATAAAGGAATGTTTAACACGTCAACAGAACCACAGACAGATAAAGGAATGTTAAACACAACAGAACCTGGACCACAGACAGATAAAGGAATGTTAAACACGACAACAGAACCTGGACCACAGACAGATAAAGGAATGTTAAACACAACAGAACCTGGACCACAGACAGATAAAGGAATGTTAAACACAACAGAACCTGGACCACAGACAGATAAAGGAATGTTTAACACAACAGAACCTGGACCACAGACAGATAAAGGAATGTTAAACACGTCAACAGAACCTGGACCAGAGACAGATAAAGGAATGTTAAACACGTCAACAGAACCTGGACCAGAGACAGATAAAGGAATGTTAAACACAACAGAACCTGGACCACAGACAGATAAAGGAATGTTTAACACGTCAACAGAACCTGGACCACAGACAGATAAAGGAATGTTAAACACATCAACAGAACCTGGACCACAGACAGATAAAGGAATGTTAAACACGTCAACAGAACCTGGACCACAGACAGATAAAGGAATGTTTAACACGTCAACAGAACCACAGACAGATAAAGGAATGTTTAACACGTCAACAGAACCACAGACAGATAAAGGAATGTTAAACACAACAGAACCTGGACCACAGACAGATAAAGGAATGTTAAACACGTCAACAGAACCTGGACCACAGACAGATAAAGGAATGTTAAACACATCAACAGAACCTGGACCACAGACAGATAAAGGAATGTTAAACACGTCAACAGAACCTGGACCACAGACAGATAAAGGAATGTTTAACACGTCAACAGAACCACAGACAGATAAAGGAATGTTTAACACGTCAACAGAACCACAGACAGATAAAGGAATGTTAAACACAACAGAACCTGGACCACAGACAGATAAAGGAATGTTAAACACGTCAACAGAACCTGGACCACAGACAGATAAAGGAATGTTAAACACAACAGAACCTGGACCACAGACAGATAAAGGAATGTTAAACACAACAGAACCTGGACCACAGACAGATAAAGGAATGTTTAACACAACAGAACCTGGACCACAGACAGATAAAGGAATGTTAAACACGTTCACTGGAAGTGAAAACCGAAGTTGTGTAGTTACAGGTGACGTATTCCGTATAATAACATTGTCAAGTAAAAAAAATACAAATACAAATACAAATTAAACAGGGTCATGTTCAGGATACAAGTAGGGACAGGAGATGGAAACGTAGCTTTGTGTCAGGAGATGGAAACGTAGCTTTGTGTCAGGAGGAAACGTAGCTTTGTGTCCCGCCACGGTTCCCTCAGTCACGTTCCTTACGAACAAGCCGACACCCGCCCGCCTAGCAGTTTGTTTTGGCGGTGATGGCGGTAAAACCGTGTCAGAGCGGTCAAATTCACAAGCGACTCGCGGGCATTGTACCTAAAGCGGACGTTGCCATTGGCTGCACGGTTTAGCATTAAGATAAAACCCAACCTTGTTTACAAGTTTGAACACTGGAATGTGAGATGTAATCTACACCTGTATTAGACTGATAGAAATCATTTTATAGAGTAAAGTACTGTAGAGTACAGTACTGTAGAGTACTGTAAAGTACCGTTAAGTACTCTGGAGTACTATAGCAGAGTACTAGAGTAAAGTACTGTGTAATACAGAGTAAAGTACTGTAGAGTACAGTAAAGTACTGTCGAGTACTAGAGTAGAGTACTAGAGTAAAGTAATGTATAATAGAGTAAAGAACAGTAGACATACCTGAGGTTCTCTGAGCTGAACTCTGACTCCAGGAACTTGAGGAACTGTTCTCTCCCAACAGGATCCTTCAACACCTCGTTAATCCCAAATCCCCACCTCTTCACTCTCTGCTGGCCTGGCTCCTTACTAGAGAGAGAGATAGAGGTGTTACAACAGGATCCTTCAACACCTCGTTAATCCCAGATCCCCACGTCTTCACTCTCTGCTGGCCTGGCTCCTTACTAGAGAGAGAGAGAGGTATTACAACAGGATCCTTCAACACCTCGTTAATCCCAAATCCCCACCTCTTCACTCTCTGCTGGCCTGGCTCCTTACTAGAGAGAGAGATAGAGGTGTTACAACAGGATCCTTCAACACCTCGTTAATCCCAGATCCCCACGTCTTCACTCACTGCTGGCCTGGCTCCTTACTAGAGAGAGAGAGAGGTGTTACAACAGGATCCTTCAACACCTCGTTAATCCCAAATCCCCACCTCTTCACTGTCTGCTGGCCTGGCTCCTTACTAGAGAGAGAGAGAGGTGTTACAACAGGATCCTTCAACACCTCGTTAATCCCAAATCCCCACCTCTTCACTCTCTGCTGGCCTGGCTCCTTACTAGAGAGAGAGAGAGAGAGAGAGGTGTTACAACAGGATCCTTCAACACCTCGTTAATCCCAAATCCCCACCTCTTCACTCTCTGCTGGCTCCTTACTAGAGAGAGAGAGAGGTATTACAACAGGATCCTTCAACACCTCGTTAATCCCAAATCCCCACCTCTTCACTCTCTGCTGGCTCCTTACTAGAGAGAGAGAGAGGTATTACAACAGGATCCTTCAACACCTCGTTAATCCCAGATCCCCACCTCTTCACTCTCTGCTGGCCTGGCTCCTTACTAGAGAGAGAGAGAGAGAGAGAGGTGTTACAACAGGATCCTTCAACACCTCGTTAATCCCAAATCCCCACCTCTTCACTCTCTGCTGGCCTGGCTCCTTACTAGAGAGAGAGAGAGAGAGAGAGAGGTGTTACAACAGGATCCTTCAACACCTCGTTAATCCCAAATCCCCACCTCTTCACTCTCTGCTGGCTCCTTACTGAGAGAGAGACAGAGGTGTTACAACATAGGTTATTGAAACAGCTTGTGTTGCGTGGACCTAAATGAAACCATTGGCATTACATTCAGTGTTGAGGCTCTACACTCAAAGAAGATATTTCAAAGGTTGTTTATTCATTGTAATACAACACAGACCATCCTGTCTGCTGGGCCTCTTCTCAGTACCTTCCCTAGCCTGGCTAGCCACTCACTACTTAATAACAACACAGACCGTCCTGTCTGCTGGGCCTCTTCTCAGTACCTTCCCTAGCCTGGCTAGCCACTCACTACTTAATAACAATACAGACCGTCCTGACTGCTGGGCCTCTTCTCAGTACCTTCCCTAGCCTGGCTAGCCACTCACTACTTAATAACAACACAGACCGTCCTGTCTGCTGGGCCTCTTCTCAGTACCTTCCCTAGCCTGGCTAGCCACTCACTACTTAATAACAACACAGACCGTCCTGACTGCTGGGCCTCTTCTCAGTACCTTCCCTAGCCTGGCTAGCCACTCACTACTTAATAACAACACAGACCGTCCTGTCTGCTGGGCCTCTTCTTAGTACCTTCCCTAGCCTGGCTAGCCACTCACTACTTAATAACAACACAGACCGTCCTGACTGCTGGGCCTCTTCTCAGTACCTTCCCTAGCCTGGCTAGCCACTCACTACTTAATAACAACACAGACCGTCCTGACTGCTGGGCCTCTTCTCAGTACCTTCCCTAGCCAGGCTAGCCACTCACTACTTAATAACAACACAGACCGTCCTGTCTGCTGGGCCTCTTCTCAGTACCTTCCCTAGCCTGGCTAGCCACTCACTACTTAATAACAACACAGACCGTCCTGTCTGCTGGGCCTCTTCTCAGTACCTTCCCTAGCCTGGCTAGCCACTCACTACTTAATAACAACACAGACCGTCCTGACTGCTGGGCCTCTTCTCAGTACCTTCCCTAGCCTGGCTAGCCACTCACTACTTAATAACAACACAGACCGTCCTGACTGCTGGGCCTCTTCTCAGTACCTTCCCTAGCCTGGCTAGCCACTCACTACTTAATAACAACACAGACCGTCCTGTCTGCTGGGCCTCTTCTCAGTACCTTCCCTAGCCTGGCTAGCCACTCACTACTTAATAACAACACAGACCGTCCTGTCTGCTGGGCCTCTTCTCAGTACCTTCCCTAGCCTGGCTAGCCACTCACTACTTAATAACAACACAGACCGTCCTGTCTGCTGGGCCTCTTCTCAGTACCTTCCCTAGCCTGGCTAGCCACTCACTACTTAATAACAACACAGACCGTCCTGACTGCTGAGCCTCTTCTCAGTACCTTCCCTAGCCTGGCTAGCCACTCACTACTTAATAACAACACAGACAGTCCTGTCTGCTGGGCCTCTTCTCAGTACCTTCCCTAGCCTGGCTAGCCACTCACTACTTAATAACAACACAGACCGTCCTGACTGCTGGGCCTCTTCTCAGTACCTTCCCTAGCCTGGCTAGCCACTCACTACTTAATAACAACACAGACCGTCCTGTCTGCTGGGCCTCTTCTCAGTACCTTCCCTAGCCTGGCTAGCCACTCACTACTTAATAACAACACAGACCGTCCTGACTGCTGGGCCTCTTCTCAGTACCTTCCCTAGCCTGGCTAACCACTCACTACTTAATAACAACACAGACCGTCCTGTCTGCTGGGCCTCTTCTCAGTACCTTCCCTAGCCTGGCTAGCCACTCACTACTTAATAACAACACAGACCGTCCTGACTGCTGGGCCTCTTCTCAGTACCTTCCCTAGCCTGGCTAACCACTCACTACTTAATAACAACACAGACCGTCCTGTCTGCTGGGCCTCTTCTCAGTACCTTCCCTAGCCTGGCTAGCCACTCACTACTTAATAACAACACAGACCGTCCTGTCTGCTGGGCCTCTTCTCAGTACCTTCCCTAGCCTGGCTAGCCACTCACTACTTAATAACAACACAGACCGTCCTGACTGCTGAGCCTCTTCTCAGTACCTTCCCTAGCCTGGCTAGCCACTCACTACTTAATAACAACACAGACAGTCCTGTCTGCTGGGCCTCTTCTCAGTACCTTCCCTAGCCTGGCTAGCCACTCACTACTTAATAACAACACAGACCGTCCTGACTGCTGGGCCTCTTCTCAGTACCTTCCCTAGCCTGGCTAGCCACTCACTACTTAATAACAACACAGACCGTCCTGTCTGCTGGGCCTCTTCTCAGTACCTTCCCTAGCCTGGCTAGCCACTCACTACTTAATAACAACACAGACCGTCCTGACTGCTGGGCCTCTTCTCAGTACCTTCCCTAGCCTGGCTAACCACTCACTACTTAATAACAACACAGACCGTCCTGTCTGCTGGGCCTCTTCTCAGTACCTTCCCTAGCCTGGCTAGCCACTCTCTGTAACGGGCCTCCTCCTTCTCTTCATCCGAAGAGGAGTAGCAAGGATTGGACCAACGTGCAGCGGGTTGTGAATACATAATGAACTTTATTAACAAGACGAAACTAAACACACGAAGAACACTTGATAATTTTACAAAACAACAAAACGAAGTAGACAGACCTGAACGAGAGAACTTACATAAAACATGAAGAACGCACGAACAGGAACAGACTACATATACTAACGACAACGAAACAGTCCCGTGTGGTGCGAACATACACTGACACGGAAGACAATCACCCACAAACAAACAGTGAGAACAACCTACCTTAATATGACTCTCAATCAGAGGAAACGTCAAACACCTGCCTCTAATTGAGAGCCATACCAGGCAACCCAAAACCAACATAGAAACAGAAAACATAGACTGCCCACCCAAAACTCATGCCCTGACCAATAAACACATACCAAACAACAGAAAACAGGTCAGGAACGTGACAGAACCCCCCCCTCAAGGTGCGAACTCCGGGCGCACCCCTACAACTCAAGGGGAGGGTCTGGGTGGGCATCTGTCCGCGGTGGCGGCTCCGGCGGTGGACGAGGACACCACTCCACCACTGTCTTTGTCCCCCTCCTTAGCGTCCTTTGAGTGGCGACCCTCGCCCCCGACCATGGTCCAGGAACCTTCACTAAGGCCCCTCCTACATAGAGGAGACAGCTCAGGACAGAGAGGTAGCTCAGGACAGAGAGGTAGCTCAGGACAGAGAGGTAGCTCCGGACAGAGAGGTAGCTCAGGACAGAGAGGTAGCTCAGGACAGAGAGGTAGCTCCGGACAGAGAGGTAGCTCCGGACAGAGAGGTAGCTTAGGACAGAGGGACAACTCTGTACTAATGGCAGCTCCGGACTGAGTGGCAGCTCCGGACTGGGTGGCAGCTCCGGACTGGGTGGCAGCTCCGGACTGGGTGGCAGCTCCGGACTGGGTGGCAGCTCCGGACTGAGTGGCAGCTCCGGACTGAGTGGCAGCTCCGGACTGAGTGGCAGCTCCGGACTGAGTGGCAGCTCCGGACTGTAGGGCAGCTCATGACTGTAGGGCAGCTCATGACTGTAGGGCAGCTCATGACTGTAGGGCAGCTCATGACTGTAGGGCAGCTCATGACTGTAGGGCAGCTCATGACTGTAGGGCAGCTCATGACTGTAGGGCAGCTCATGACTGTAGGGCAGCTCATGACTGGAGGGCAGCTCATGACTGGAGGGCAGCTCATGACTGGAGGGCGGCTCTGGCAGCTCCTGACTGGCTGGCGGCTCTGGCAGCTCCTGACTGGCTGGCGGCTCCTGACTGGCTGGCGGCTCTGGCGGCTCCTGACTGGCTGGCGGCTCTGGCGGCTCCTGACTGGCTGGCGGCTCTGGCGGCTCCTGACTGGCTGGCGGCTCTGGCGGCTCCTGACTGGCTGGCGGCTCTGGCGGCTCCTGACTGGCGGCTCTGGCGGCTCCTGACTGGCTGGCGGCTCTGGCGGCTCCTGACTGACGGACGGCTCTAGCGGCTCCTGACTGACTGATGGCTCAGAAGGCGCTGGGCAGACGGATGGCTCAGACGGCGCTGGGCAGACGGATGGCTCAGACGGCGCTGGGCAGACGGATGGCTCAGACGGCGCTGGGCAGACGGATGGCTCAGACGGCGCTGGGCAGACGGATGGCTCAGACGGCGCTGGGCAGACGGATGGCTCAGACGGCGCTGGGCAGACGGATGGCTCAGACGGCGCTGGGCAGACGGATGGCTCAGACGGTGCTGGGCCGACAGATGGCTCTGCCCTGCTGAGGCGCACAGTAGGCCTGGTGCGTGGTGCCGGAACTGGAGGTACCGGGCTGACGGCACGCACCTCAGGGCGAGTGCGGGGAGAAGGAACAGTGCGTACAGGGCTCTGGAGACGCACAGGAGGCTTGATGCGTGGTGCCGAAACTGGAGGCACTGAGCTTGAGACACGCACCACAGGGAGAGTGCGTGGAGGAGGAACAGGGCTCTGGAGACGCACTGGAAGCCTGGTGCGTGGTGTAGGCACTGGTGGTACTGAGCTGGGGCGGGAAGGTGGCGCCGGATATACCGGACCGTGTAGGCGTACTGGCTCCCTTGAACACTGAACCTGCCCAACCTTACCTGGTTGTATGCTCCCCGTCGCCTGACCAGTGCGGGGAGGTGGAATAACCCGCACCGGGCTATGTAGGCGAACCGGGGACACCATGCGTAAGGCTGGTGCCATGTAAGCCGGCCCAAGGAGACGTACTGGTGGCCAGATATGTAGAGCAGCCGGCTTCATGGCACTTGGCTCAATGCTCAATCTAGCCCTACCAGTGCGAGGAGGTGGAATAACCCGCACCGGGCTATGCACACGTACAGGAGACACCGTGCGCTCTACTGCGTAACACGGTGTCTGCCCGTACTCCCGCTCTCCACGGTTAGCCTGGGAAGTGGGCGCAGGTCTCCTACCTGCCCTAGACCCACTACCTCTTAGCCCCCCCCCAAGACATTTTTGGGTTGTACTTGCGGGCTTTTCGGGCTTCCGTGCTAGACGCGTCCCCTCATAACGCCGGTTCCTCTCTCCGGTTTCCTCCGCTCTCCGAGCTGCCTCCAGCTGTTCCCATGGGCGGCGATTCACTTCAACTTTAGCCCATGGTCCTTTTCCTTCTATGATCTCCTCCCAAGACCAGAAATCCTGCTTCGTGCGCTGTCCGTTAACCCGCTGCTTGATCCGGGTTTGGTGGGTGATTCTGTAACGGGCCTCCTCCTTCTCTTCATCCGAAGAGGAGTAGCAAGGATTGGACCAACGTGCAGCGGGTTGTGAATACATAATGAACTTTATTAACAAGACGAAACTAAACACACGAAGAACACTTGATAATTTTACAAAACAACAAAACGAAGTAGACAGACCTGAACGAGAGAACTTACATAAAACATGAAGAACGCACGAACAGGAACAGACTACATATACTAACGACAACGAAACAGTCCCGTGTGGTGCGAACATACACTGACACGGAAGACAATCACCCACAAACAAACAGTGAGAACAACCTACCTTAATATGACTCTCAATCAGAGGAAACGTCAAACACCTGCCTCTAATTGAGAGCCATACCAGGCAACCCAAAACCAACATAGAAACAGAAAACATAGACTGCCCACCCAAAACTCACGCCCTGACCAATAAACACATACCAAACAACAGAAAACAGGTCAGGAACGTGACATTCACTACTTAATAACAACACAGACCGTCCTGTCTGCTGGGCCTCTTCTCAGTACCTTCCCTAGCCTGGCTAGCCACTCACTACTTAATAACAACACAGACCGTCCTGTCTGCTGGGCCTCTTCTCAGTACCTTCCCTAGCCTGGCTAGCCACTCACTACTTAATAACAACACAGACCGTCCTGTCTGCTGGGCCTCTTCTCAGTACCTTCCCTAGCCTGGCTAGCCACTCACTACTTAATAACAACACAGACCGTCCTGTCTGCTGGGCCTCTTCTCAGTACCTTCCCTAGCCTGGCTAGCCACTCACTACTTAATAACAACACAGACCGTCCTGTCTGCTGGGCCTCTTCTCAGTACCTTCCCTAGCCTGGCTAGCCACTCACTACTTAATAACAACACAGACCGTCCTGACTGCTGGGCCTCTTCTCAGTACCTTCCCTAGCCTGGCTAGCCACTCACTACTTAATAACAACACAGACCGTCCTGCTGGGCCTCTTCTCAGTACCTTCCCTAGCCTGGCTAGCCACTCACTACTTAATAACAACACAGACCGTCCTGACTACTGGGCCTCTTCTCAGTACCTTCCCTAGCCTGGCTAGCCACTCACTACTTAATAACAACACAGACCGTCCTGACAGCTGGGCCTCTTCTCAGTACCTTCCCTAGCCTGGCTAGCCACTCACTACTTAATAACAACACAGACCGTCCTGACTGCTGGGCCTCATCTCAGTACCTTCCCTAGCCTGGCTAGCCACTCACTACTTAATAACAACACAGACCGTCCTGTCTGCTGGGCCTCTTCTCAGTACCTTCCCTAGCCTGGCTAGCCACTCACTACTTAATAACAACACAGACCGTCCTGTCTGCTGGGCCTCTTCTCAGTACCTTCCCTAGCCTGGCTAGCCACTCACTACTTAATAACAACACAGACCGTCCTGTCTGCTGGGCCTCTTCTCAGTACCTTCCCTAGCCTGGCTAGCCACTCACTACTTAATAACAACACAGACCGTCCTGTCTGCTGGGCCTCTTCTCAGTACCTTCCCTAGCCTGGCTAGCCACTCACTACTTAATAACAACACAGACCGTCCTGTCTGCTGGGCCTCTTCTCAGTACCTTCCCTAGCCTGGCTAGCCACTCACTACTTAATAACAACACAGACCGTCCTGACTGCTGGGCCTCTTCTCAGTACCTTCCCTAGCCTGGCTAGCCACTCACTACTTAATAACAACACAGACCGTCCTGACTGCTGGGCCTCTTCTCAGTACCTTCCCTAGCCTGGCTAGCCACTCACTACTTAATAACAACACAGACCGTCCTGACTGCTGGGCCTCTTCTCAGTACCTTCCCTAGCCTGGCTAGCCACTCACTACCTAATAACAACACAGACCGTCCTGCTGGGCCTCTTCTCAGTACCTTCCCTAGCCTGGCTAGCCACTCACTACTTAATAACAACACAGACCGTCCTGTCTGCTGGGCCTCTTCTCAGTACCTTCCCTAGCCTGGCTAGCCACTCACTACTTAATAACAACACAGACCGTCCTGTCTGCTGGGCCTCTTCTCAGTACCTTCCCTAGCCTGGCTAGCCACTCACTACTTAATAACAACACAGACCGTCCTGCTGGGCCTCTTCTCAGTACCTTCCCTAGCCTGGCTAGCCACTCACTACTTAATAACAACACAGACCGTCCTGACTGCTGGGCCTCTTCTCAGTACCTTCCCTAGCCTGGCTAGCCACTCACTACTTAATAACAACACAGACCGTCCTGACTGCTGGGCCTCTTCTCAGTACCTTCCCTAGCCTGGCTAGCCACTCACTACTTAATAACAACACAGACCGTCCTGTCTGCTGGGCCTCTTCTCAGTACCTTCCCTAGCCTGGCTAGCCACTCACTACTTAATAACAACACAGACCGTCCTGACTGCTGGGCCTCTTCTCAGTACCTTCCCTAGCCTGGCTAGCCACTCACTACTACTCATGGAACTACCTTAACAGTATTACACAGAGCCATTATCTCATGGAACTACCTTAACAGTATTACACAGAGCCATTATCTCATGGAACTACCTTAACAGTATTACACAGAGCCATTATCTCATGGAACTACCTTAACAGTATTACACAGAGCCATTATCTCATGGAACTACCTTCACAGTATTACACAGAGCCATGATCTCATGGAACTACCTTAACAGTATTACACAGAGCCATGATCTCATGGAACTACCTTCACAGTATTACACAGAGCCATTATCTCATGGAACTACCTTCACAGTATTACACAGAGCCATTATCTCATGGAACTACCTTCACAGTATTACCTCTGGATGGGTCCAGAGGCTGTCAGAACCTGATGGGGTAATGAGGGGGTGGATGGGTCCAGAGGCTGTCAGAACCTGATGGGGTGGATGGGACCAGAGGCTGTCAGAACCTGATGGGGTAATGAGGGGGTGGATGGGTCCAGAGGCTGTCAGAACCTGATGGGGTAATGAGGGGGTGGTAGGGACCAGAGGCTGTCAGAACCTGATGGGGTAATGAGGGGGTGGTAGGGACCAGAGGCTGCCAGAACCTGCTGGGGTAATGCGGGGGTGGATGGGCCAAGAGGCTGTCAGAACCTGCTGGGGTAATGCGGGGGTGGATGGGTCCAGAGGCTGTCAGAACCTGATGGGGTAATGAGGGGGTGGATGGGACCAGAGGCTGCCAGAACCTGCTGGGGTAATGCGGGGGTGGATGGGTCCAGAGGCTGTCAGAACCTGATGGGGTAATGAGGGGGTGGATAGGTCCAGAGGCTGTCAGAATCTGCTGGGGTAATGAGGGGTGGATGGGACCAGAGGCTGTCAGAACCTGATGGGGTAATGAGGGGGTGGATAGGTCCAGAGGCTGTCAGAACCTGATGGGGTAATGAGGGGGTGGATAGGTCCAGAGGCTGTCAGAACCTGCTGGGGTAATGAGGGGTGGATGGGTCCAGAGGCTGTCAGAACCTGATGGGGTAATGAGGGGGTGGATGGGTCCAGAGGCTGTCAGAACCTGATGGGGTAATGAGGGGGTGGATGGGACCAGAGGCTGTCAGAACCTGATGGGGTAATGAGGGGGTGGATGGGACCAGAGGCTGTCAGAACCTGATGGGGTAATGAGGGGGTGGATGGGTCCAGAGGCTGTCAGAACCTGCTGGGGTAATGAGGGGTGGATGGGTCCAGAGGCTGTCAGAACCTGATGGGGTAATGAGGGGGTGGATAGGTCCAGAGGCTGTCAGAACCTGCTGGGGTAATGAGGGGGTGGATGGGACCAGAGGCTGTCAGAACCTGCTGGGGTAATGAGGGGGTGGATGGGACCAGAGGCTGTCAGATAGACTGAGGGTAAACCCACCTGGTCTCCAGTAACTCTGACAGAGGCTGTCAGATAGACTGAGGGTAAACCCACCTGGTCTCCAATAACTCTGACAGAGGCTGTCAGATAGACTGAGGGTAAAGCCACCTGGTCTCCAGTAACTCTGACAGAGGCTGTCAGATAGACTGAGGGTAAACCCACCTGGTCTCCAGTTCCCAGACGGTGGTGTCATCAGAGGTCCAGGGGTTGGAGGGCTCCGGGGAGGTGAAGAAGGGGTCGTACTCTACATACTGCTCTGTGTAGCTCAGCAAGCTGCATAGGGAGAACAACAATCACACTGCTCACTTACAATAGGTACAATATAGCTATACTGAACAAGTTAGTGTGAAACCATGATGCCACAATAACAGCCTTGACTCCTCCAATACCAGCCTTGACTCCTCCAATAACAGCCTCGACTCCTCCAATAACAGCCTCGACTCCTCCAATAACAGCCTTGACTCCTCCAATAACAGCCTTGACTACTCCAATAACAGCCTCGACTCCTCCAATAACAGCCTTGACTACTCCAATAACAGCCTTGACTACTCCAATAACAGCCTTGACTCCTCCAATAACAGCCTTGACTCCTCCAATAACAGCCTCGACTCCTCCAATAACAGCCTCGACTCCTCCAATAACAGCCTCGACTCCTCCAATAACAGCCTCGACTCCTCCAATAACAGCCTCGACTCCTCCAATAACAGCCTCGACTCCTCCAATAACAGCCTTGACTCCTCCAATAACAGCCTCGACTCCTCCAATAACAGCCTCGACTCCTCCTATAACAGCCTCGACTCCTCCAATAACAGCCTTGACTCCTCCAATAACAGCCTTGACTCCTCCAATAACAGCCTTGACTCCTCCAATAACAGCCTCGACTCCTCCTATAACAGCCTCGACTCCTCCAATAACAGCCTTGACTCCTCCAATAACAGCCTCGACTCCTCCAATACCAGCCTTGACTCCTCCAATAACAGCCTTGACTCCTCCAATAACAGCCTCGACTCCTCCAATAACAGCCCTGACTCCTCCAATAACAGCCTTGACTCCTCCAATAACAGCCTTGACTCCTCCAATAACAGCCTCGACTCCTCCAATAACAGCCCTGACTCCTCCAATAACAGCCTTGACTCCTCCAATAACAGCATCGACTCCTCCAATAACAGCCTTGACTCCTCCAATAACAGCATCGACTCCTCCAATAACAGCCTTGACTATTCCAATACCAGCCTTGACTCCTCCAATAACAGCCTTGACTACTCCAATAACAGACTTGACTCCTCCAATAACAGCCTTGACTCCTCCAATAACAGCCTTGACTCCTCCAATAACAGCATCGACTCCTCCAATAACAGCCCTGACTCCTCCAATAACAGCCTCGACTCCTCCAATAACAGCCTCGACTCCTCCAATAACAGCCTCGACTCCTCCAATAACAGCCTTGACTCCTCCAATAACAGCCTCGACTCCTCCAATAGGTTGCATGAAACCTCTGAAAATATGCCTGGAGGTGTTTGTGTGTTTGTGTTGCATTACCTTTCTGCCACCTTGGACATTTTTAACCGATGCCTGTCTAGTTGGGCTTGCCAGTGTTGAATCTGAAAGGAGAAGGTGCCAATGTGATGGCATGCTGCTCTGTCAGATAACCAGTCAAGCTGACAATCATTATGTCAGATAACATGATATAGTCAAGTTAACAACCATTCTGTCAGATAAACAGTCAAGCTAACAACCATTCTGTCAGATAACCAGTCAAGCTAACAATCATTCTGTCAGATAACCAGTCAAGCTAACAACCATTCTGTCAGATAAACAGTCAAGCTAACAACCATTCTGTCAGATAACCAGTCAAGCTAACAACCATTCTGTCAGATAACCAGTCAAGCTAACAATCATTCTGTCAGATAACCAGTCAAGCTAACAACCATTCTGTCAGATAACCAGTCAAGCTAACAATCATTCTGTCAGATAAACAGTCAAGCTAACAATCATTCTGTCAGATAAACAGTCAAGCTAACAATCATTCTGTCAGATAAACAGTCAAGCTAACAATCATTCTGTTATATAAACAGTCAAGCTAACAACCATTCTGTCAGATAACCAGTCAAGCTAACAATCATTCTGTTATATAAACAGTCAAGCTAACAACCATTCTGTCATATAACCAGTCAAGCTAACAATCATTCTGTCATATAAACAGTCAAGCTAACAACCATTCTGTCAGATAACATGATATAGTCAAGTTAACAACCATTCTGTCAGATAACCAGTCAAGCTAACAATCATTCTGTCAGATAACCAGTCAAGCTAACAATCATTCTGTCAGATAACCAGTCAAGCTAACAATCATTCTGTCAGATAACCAGTCAAGCTAACAATCATTCTGTCAGATAACCAGTCAAGCTAACAACCATTCTGTCAGATAACCAGTCAAGCTAACAATCATTCTGTCAGATAACCAGTCAAGCTAACAACCATTCTGTCAGATAACCAGTCAAGCTAACAACCATTCTGTCAGATAACCAGTCAAGCTAACAACCATTCTGTCAGATAACCAGTCAAGCTAACAATCATTCTGTCAGATAACCAGTCAAGCTAACAACCATTCTGTCAGATAACCAGTCAAGCTAACAATCATTCTGTCATATAACATGATATAGTCAAGTTAACAACCATTCTGTCAGATAACATGATATAGTCAAGTTAACAACCATTCTGTCAGATAACATGATATAGTCAAGTTAACAACCATTCTGTCAGATAACCAGTCAAGCTAACAATCATTCTGTCAGATAACCAGTCAAGTTAACAACCATTCTGTCAGATAACCAGTCAAGCTAACAATCATTCTGTCAGATAACCAGTCAAGCTAACAATCATTCTGTCAGATAACCAGTCAAGCTAACAATCATTCTGTCAGATAACCAGTCAAGCTAACAATCATTCTGTCAGATAACCAGTCAAGCTAACAATCATTCTGTCATATAACCAGTCAAGCTAACAATCATTCTGTCAGATAACATGAGTTTTAAATGGTGTAATCTACCAGTGAACACCGTGTGACATGTCATGGCATTTTGATGGACATTTGTTGACATCCGCTCTAGAAGAACCCTCTTTTGTAACTTGTCGTTGAATTGATGACATTACCTGGTCACGTAACTCCTCCTCCGTGGGATCTTTGACCTCTGGAGCGGGGGCGTGGGTGGGGCTGTGGCTCCGGATGTCATTCTGGAGGCCGTACACAGACTGGAGAGAAACATCATTCAGACAAACAGAGAGAGAGAAGAGCCCATTCAGTCTGATATACAGAGGAGCAAGACAAGGACAGCTCATTCAATCTGATATACAGAGGAGCAAGACAAGGACAGCTCATTCAATCTGATATACAGAGGAGCAAGACAAGGACAGCTCATTCAAACTGATATACAGAGGAGCAAGACAAGGACAGCCCAGTCAATCTGATATACAGAGGAGCAAGACAAGGACAGCTCATTCAATCTGATATACAGAGGAGCAAGACAAGGACAGCCCATTCAAACTGATATACAGAGGAGCAAGACAAGGACAGCCCATTCAATCTGATATACAGAGGAGCAAGACAAGGACAGCCCATTCAATCTGACACAGAGGAGCAAGACAAGGACAGCCCATTCAAACTGATATACAGAGGAGCAAGACAAGGACAGCCCATTCAATCTGATATACAGAGGAGCAAGACAAGGACAGCCCATTCAATCTGACACAGAGGAGCAAGACAAGGACAGCCCATTCAATCTGATTTACAGAGGAGCAAGACAAGGACAGCTCATTCAAACTGACACAGAAGAGCAAGACAAGGACAGCTCATTCAAACTGATATACGAGGAGCAAGACAAGGACAGTCCATTCAAACTGATATACGGAGGAGCAAGACAAGGACAGCCCATTCAATCTGATATACAGAGGAGCAAGACAAGGACAGTCCATTCAATCTGATATACAGAGGAGCAAGACAAGGACAGTCCATTCAATCTGATATACGAGGAGCAAGGCAATGACAGCCATATTACAGTAGATATTACAGTCCATATTACAGTCCATATTACAGTAGATATTACAGTCCATATTACGTTCCATATTACAGTAGATATTACATTCAATATTACAGTCCATATTACAGTAGATTTTACAGTAGATATTAGTCCATATTACAGTAGATATTACAGTAGATATTAGTCCATATTACAGTAGATATTACAGTCCATATTACAGTAGATATTACAGTACATATTAGTCCATATTACAGTAGATATTACAGTAGATATTACAGTCCATATTACAGTAGATATTACAGTACATATTAGTCCATATTACAGTAGATGTTACAGTAGATGTTACAGTCCATATTACAGTCCATATTACAGTAGATATAAGAGTAGATATTACAGTAGATATTACAGTAGATATTACAGTTCATATTTCAGTCCATATTAGTCCATATTACAGTAGATATAAGAGTAGATATTACAGTAGATATTACAGTAGATATTACAGTTCATATTTCAGTCCATATTAGTCCATAATACAGTAGATATTACAGTAGATATTGCAGTAGATATAAGTTGATATTACAGTCCGTATTACAGTAGATATTACAGTAGATATTAGTCCATATTACAGTAGATATTACAGTCCATATTACAGTCGATATTACAGTCCATATTACAGTCCATATTACAGTCCATATTACAGTAGATGTTACAGTAGATATTACAGTAGAAATTACAGTCCATATTACATTCCATATTACTGTAGATGTTACAGTAGATATTACAGTCCATATTACAGTAGATATTACAGTCCATATTACAGTAGATATTACAGTCCATATTACAGTAGATATTACAGTCCATATTACAGTCCATATTACAGTAGATATTACAGTCAATATTACAGTAGATATTACAGTCGATAATACAGTCCATATTACAGTCGATATTACAGTCCATATTACAGTAGATATTACAGTAGATATTACAGTCCATATTACAGTAGATATTACAGTCCTTATTACAGTACATATTACAGTACATATTACAGTAGATATTACAGTCGATATTACAGTCCATATTACAGTCCATATTACAGTAGATATTACAGTCGATATTACAGTCCATATTACAGTCGATATTACAGTCCATATTACAGTCGATATTACAGTCCCATATTACAGTAGATATTACAGTAGATATTACAGTCCATATTACAGTCCATATTACAGTAGATATTACAGTCCATATTACAGTAGATATTACAGTCCATATTAGTCCATATTACAGTCCATATTACAGTCCATATTACAGTAGATATTACAGTCCATATTACAGTAGATATTACAGTCCATATTACAGTCCATATTACAGTCCATATTACAGTCCATATTACAGTAGATATTACAGTCCATATTACAGTAGATATTACAGTCCATATTACAGTAGATATTACAGTAGATATTACAGTCCATATTAGAGTAGATATTACAGTCCATATTACAGTAGATATTACTGTAGATATTACAGTCCATATTACAGTAGATATTACAGTCCATATTACAGTCCATATTACAGTAGATATTACAGTAGATATTACAGTAGATATTACAGTAGATATTACAGTCCATATTACAGTAGATATTACAGTAGATATTATAGTCCATATTACAGTCCATATTACAGTAGATAATACAGTCCATATTACAGTAGATATTACAGTAGATATTAGTCCATATTACAGTAGATATTACAGTCCATATTACAGTAGATATTACAGTCGATATTACAGTCGGTATTACAGTCCATATTACAGTCGATATTACAATCCATATTACAGTCGATATTACAATCCATATTACAGTCCATATTACAGTCCATATTACAGTCCATATTACAGTCCATATTACAGTAGATATTACAGTCCATATTACAGTAGATATTACAGTCCATATTACAGTAGATTTTACAGTAGATTTTACAGTAGATATTACAGTAGATATGACAATCCATACCTTTCTTGTTTTATGAGGCTGCTTCATCCTCGAGGACTTCTTGATGTCGGCTTCTGTTGTGTTCACACATCCAGGCTGTATAGAGAAACAAGGACACATTTACATCAGTCTTCTGCAGGCTGTGGAACAAGGACACATTTACATCAGTCTTCTCCAGGCTGTATAGAGAAACAAGGACACATTTACATCAGTCTTCTCCAGGCTGTATAGAGAAACAAGGACACATTTCCATCAGTCTTCTCCAGGCTGTATAGAGAAACAAGGACACATTTACATCAGTCTTCTCCAGGCTGTGGAACAAGGACACATTTCCACATTTCCAGAACTTCTTAAGGCTAGGGGGCAGTATCCTGAATTTCCGGCTGACTGACGTGCCCAAAGTAAACTGCCTGTTATTCAGGCCCATTGGATAGAAAACTGTTTCTAAAACTGTTAAAAAGTCATGTCTGTGAGTATAACAGAACTGATATGGCAGGTGAAAACCCAAGGAAAATCCATCTGGAAAATTTCCGGAAAATTCCACAAGATGTCAACAGTCTTTATACAGGGATTCAGGCTTGTTTCTTGAAAAGGTAAGTAGTAGTAGTTTTTCCAAGGTGTGCTCATCAGGAAAGGTAGGCTTTTGGCGTGAATGAGGGCGCGCTCTTCGCTATTTTCCTTTTCTATTGAACACCGTTCTTTCCATCTGAAATATTATTGTTTATTTACATATTAGGGTACCTGAGGATTGTATAGAAACATTGTTTGACTTGTTTGGACGAAGTTTAACGGTAGCTTTTTGGATTCCTTTGTCTGCATGTTGAACGAGTGGATTACTGAAATCAATGGCGCCAACTAAACTTACTTTTTTGGATATAAAGAAGGACTTTATCAAACAAAATGACCATTCATTGTGTAGCTGGGACCCTTGGGATTGCAAACAGAGGAAGATCTTCAAAGGTAAGTGATTTATTTCATCGCTATTTGTGATTTTTGTGAAGCCTGTGCTGGTTGAAAAAGTATTTTGATGTAGGGCGCTGTCCTCAGATAATTGCATGGTATGCTTTTGCCGTAAAGCCTTTTTGAAATCTGACAAAGAGGCTGGATTAACAAGAAGTTAAGCTTTTAAATGATGTAAGACACTTGTATTTTCATGAATGTTTAATATTACGATTTTGTCATTTGAATTTGGTGCGCTCCAGCTTCACCTGATGTTGTCGATTTTGATCCCCCTAGCGGGATCCCTGCGCTAAGCTAATATAAGTTTATATGCCTCAATCAATGTTAATATGTTGTTACTTCATACATGTGTACTAGCCAACTGCAACCTTGTTGATCTGGCCCTTTTGTCATAGTTCGTGGCTACTCTACATGTTCAGACCATGAGGTAAATCCCCTCTCCATTACTATGAGCCAAGATGGCTGCCAGCCCAGCATGGTTGTTGTCATAGTTCGTGGCTACTCTACATGTTCAGACCATGAGGTAAATCCCCTCTCCATTACTATGAGCCAAAATGGCTGCCAGCCCAGCATGGTTGTTGTCATAGTTCGTGGCTACTCTACATGTTCAGACCATGAGGTAAATCTCTCTCCATTACTATGAGCCAAGATGGCTGCCAGCCCAGCATGGTTGTTGTCATAGTTCGTGGCTACTCTACATGTTCAGACCATGAGGTAAATCTCTCTCCATTACTATGAGCCAAGATGGCTGCCAGCCCAGCATGGTTGTTGTCATAGTTCGTGGCTACTCTACATGTTCAGACCATGAGGTAAATCCCCTCTCCATTACTATGAGCCAAGATGGCTGCCAGCCCAGCATGGTTGTTGTCATAGTTCGTGGCTACTCTACATGTTCAGACCATGAGGTAAATCCCCTCTCCATTACTATGAGCCAAGATGGCTGCCAGCCCAGCATGGTTGTTGTCATAGTTCGTGGCTACTCTACATGTTCAGACCATGAGGTAAATCCCCTCTCCATTACTATGAGCCAAGATGGCTGCCAGCCCAGCATGGTTGTTGTCATAGTTCGTGGCTACTCTACATGTTCAGACCATGAGGTAAATCCCCTCTCCATTACTATGAGCCAAGATGGCTGCCAGCCCAGCATGGTTGTTGTCATAGTTCGTGGCTACTCTACATGTTCAGACCATGAGGTAAATCCCCTCTCCATTACTATGAGCCAAGATGGCTGCCAGCCCAGCATGGTTGTTGTCATAGTTCGTGGCTACTCTACATGTTCAGACCATGAGGTAAATCCCCTCTCCATTACTATGAGCCAAGATGGCTGCCAGCCCAGCATGGTTGTTGTCATAGTTCGTGGCTACTCTACATGTTCAGACCATGAGTTAAATCCCCTCTCCATTACTATGAGCCAAGATGGCTGCCAGCCCAGCATGGTTGTTGTCATAGTTCGTGGCTACTCTACATGTTCAGACCATGAGGTAAATCCCCTCTCCATTACTATGAGCCAAGATGGCTGCCAGCCCAGCATGGTTGTTGTCATAGTTCGTGGCTACTCTACGTGTTCAGACCATGAGGTAAATCCCCTCTCCATTACTATGAGCCAAGATGGCTGCCAGCCCAGCATGGTTGTTGTCATAGTTCGTGGCTACTCTACATGTTCAGACCATGAGGTAAATCTCTCTCCATTACTATGAGCCAAGATGGCTGCCAGCCCAGCATGGTTGTTGTCATAGTTCGTGGCTACTCTACATGTTCAGACCATGAGGTAAATCCCCTCTCCATTACTATGAGCCAAGATGGCTGCCAGCCCAGCATGGTTGTTGTCATAGTTCGTGGCTACTCTACATGTTCAGACCATGAGGTAAATCTCTCTCCATTACTATGAGCCAAGATGGCTGCCAGCCCAGCATGGTTGTTGTCATAGTTCGTGGCTACTCTACATGTTCAGACCATGAGGTAAATCTCTCTCCATTACTATGAGCCAAGATGGCTGCCAGCCCAGCATGGTTGTTGTCATAGTTCGTGGCTACTCTACATATTCAGACCATGAGGTAAATCCCCTCTCCATTACTATGAGCCAAGATTGCTGCCAGCCCAGCATGGTTGTTGTCATAGTTCGTGGCTACTCTACATGTTCAGACCATGAGGTAAATCCCCTCTCCATTACTATGAGCCAAGATGGCTGCCAGCCCAGCATGGTTGTTGTCATAGTTCATGGCTACTCTACATGTTCAGACCATGAGGTAAATCTCTCTCCATTACTATGAGCCAAGATGGCTGCCAGCCCAGCATGGTTGTTGTCATAGTTCGTGGCTACTCTACATGTTCAGACCATGAGGTAAATCCCCTCTCCATTACTATGAGCCAAGATGGCTGCCAGCCCAGCATGGTTGTTGTCATAGTTCGTGGCTACTCTACATGTTCAGACCATGAGGTAAATCTCTCTCCATTACTATGAGCCAAGATGGCTGCCAGCCCAGCATGGTTGTTGTCATAGTTCGTGGCTACTCTACATTTTCAGACCATGAGGTAAATCTCTCTCCATTACTATGAGCCAAGATGGCTGCCAGCCCAGCATGGTTGTTGTCATAGTTCGTGGCTACTCTACATGTTCAGACCATGAGGTAAATCTCTCTCCATTACTATGAGCCAAGATGGCTGCCAGCCCAGCATGGTTGTTGTCATAGTTCGTGGCTACTCTACGTGTTCAGACCATGAGGTAAATCTCTCTCCATTACTATGAGCCAAGATGGCTGCCAGCCCAGCATGGTTGTTGTCATAGTTCGTGGCTACTCTACGTGTTCAGACCATGAGGTAAATCTCTCTCCATTACTATGAGCCAAGATGGCTGCCAGCCCAGCATGGTTGTTGTCATAGTTCGTGGCTACTCTACATGTTCAGACCATGAGGTAAATCTCTCTCCATTACTATGAGCCAAGATGGCTGCCAGCCCAGCATGGTTGTTGTCATAGTTCGTGGCTACTCTACATGTTCAGACCATGAGGTAAATCTCTCTCCATTACTATGAGCCAAGATGGCTGCCAGCCCAGCATGGTTGTTGTCATAGTTCGTGGCTACTCTACATGTTCAGACCATGAGGTAAATCCCCTCTCCATTACTATGAGCCAAGATGGCTGCCAGCCCAGCATGGTTGTTGTCATAGTTCGTGGCTACTCTACATGTTCAGACCATGAGGTAAATCTCTCTCCATTACTATGAGCCAAGATGGCTGCCAGCCCAGCATGGTTGTTGTCATAGTTCGTGGCTACTCTACATGTTCAGACCATGAGGTAAATCCCCTCTCCATTACTATGAGCCAAGATGGCTGCCAGCCCAGCATGGTTGTTGTCATAGTTCGTGGCTACTCTACATGTTCAGACCATGAGGTAAATCTCTCTCCATTACTATGAGCCAAGATGGCTGCCATGGTTGTTGTTACACAACCAGTATGGCCGACCAGGGACGTCATCACATCCAGAGTCACTTCCTGGCCACAACTAAGATGGCTGCGTATGTGTATCACTCTGAACACAACACAGTGTATCACTCTGAACAAAACCCAGTGTATCACTCTGAACATGGTCTGTGGTGACAGGGGAAACAGAGAGAGGTTGTATTCTTACCACTGGTCTGTGGTGACAGGGGAAACAGAGAGAGGTTGTATTCTAACCACTGGTCTGTGGTGACAGGGGAAACAGAGAGAGGTTGTATTCTAACCACTGGTCTGTGGTGACAGGGGAAACAGAGAGAGGTTGTATTCTAACCACTGGTCTGTGGTGACAGGGGAAACAGAGAGGGGTTGTATTCTAACCACTGGTCTGTGGTGACAGGGGAAACAGAGAGAGGTTGTATTCTAACCACTGGTCTGTGGTGACAGGGGAAACAGAGAGGGGTTGTATTCTAACCACTGGTCTGTGGTGACAGGGGAAACAGAGAGTTGTATTCTAACCACTGGTCTGTGGTGACAGGGGAAACAGAGAGAGGTTGTATTCTTACCACTGGTCTGTGGTGACAGGGGAAACAGAGAGAGGTTGTATTCTAACCACTGGTCTGTGGTGACAGGGGAAACAGAGACTGTATTCTAACCACTGGTCTGTGGTGACAGGGGAAACAGAGAGAGGTTGTATTCTAACCACTGGTCTGTGGTGACAGGGGAAACAGAGACTGTATTCTTACCACTGGTCTGTGGTGACAGGGGAAACAGAGACTGTATTCTAACCACTGGTCTGTGGTGACAGGGGAAACAGAGACTGTATTCTAACCACTGGTCTGTGGTGACAGGGGAAACAGAGAGGTTGTATTCTAACCACTGGTCTGTGGTGACAGGGGAAATAGAGACTGTATTCTAACCACTGGTCTGTGGTGACAGGGGAAACAGAGAGGTTGTATTCTAACCACTGGTCTGTGGTGACAGGGGAAACAGAGACTGTATTCTTACCACTGGTCTGTGGTGACAGGGGAAACAGAGGTTGTATTCTAACCACTGGTCTGTGGTGACAGGGGAAACAGAGAGGTTGTATTCTAACCACTGGTCTGTGGTGACAGGGGAAACAGAGACTGTATTCTTACCACTGGTCTGTGGTGACAGGGGAAACAGAGAGGTTGTATTCTAACCACTGGTCTGTGGTGACAGGGGAAACAGAGAGGTTGTATTCTAACCACTGGTCTGTGGTGACAGGGGAAACAGAGAGAGGTTGTATTCTAACCACTGGTCTGTGGTGACAGGGGAAACAGAGAGCTGTATTCTAACCACTGGTCTGTGGTGACAGGGGAAACAGAGAGGTTGTATTCTAACCACTGGTCTGTGGTGACAGGGGAAACAGAGAGTTGTATTCTAACCACTGGTCTGTGGTGACAGGGGAAACAGAGTTGTATTCTAACCACTGGTCTGTGGTGACAGGGGAAACAGAGACTGTATTCTAACCACTGGTCTGTGGTGACAGGGGAAACAGAGACTGTATTCTAACCACTGGTCTGTGGTGACAGGGGAAACAGAGAGTTGTATTCTAACCACTGGTCTGTGGTGACAGGGGAAACAGAGACTGTATTCTAACCACTGGTCTGTGGTGACAGGGGAAACAGAGAGGTTGTATTCTAACCACTGGTCTGTGGTGACAGGGGAAACAGAGACTGTATTCTTACCACTGGTCTGTGGTGACAGGGGAAACAGAGAGGTTGTATTCTAACCACTGGTCTGTGGTGACAGGGGAAACAGAGACTGTATTCTTACCACTGGTCTGTGCACGTCCCAGAAAGCTCTCTCTTGACTGTCCAGAATCTTCCTCTCAATTTTGTCTCTCTTCTTGTCAACTCTGAGTTAAAGGATAGAGGTGGACACCTTGTAACACAGACATCCCATCATTCATTTAGTTACAGATGTAGGTTCTTCTTTTGATCACCCTGTCGCAGATTAACTTTCTTGACATGTAGGAAAAGTAACATGTGTATTTGAGGTTTAAAAAGGCTTTCTGAAGTTTGTAATTTTCACTTAGAAATTTCAGACTTGATTTTCCCTAACAAAAAATGTATGAACCTTTGCAAACATGTTCATTATTTATAATCCACATAATAATTTACATTTCCTGTTGCTGCAGGATAAGTTTCCCGCTGTAGCAAACGGGCTCAAATTAAGATCCTACATCTGTACACTCCTCTCCCGCCTCCCCTTCTCTCCTCTCCCGCCTCCCCTTCTCTCCTCTCCCGCCTCCCCTTCTCTCCTCTCCCGCCTCCCCTTCTCACCTCTCCCGCCTCCCCTTCTCACCTCTCCCGCCTCCCCTTCTCTCCTCTCCCGCCTCCCCTTCTCTCCTCTCCCGCCTCCCCTTCTCTCCTCTCCCGCCTCCCCTTCTCTCCTCTCCCGCCTCCCCTTCTCTCCTCTCCCGCCTCCCCTTCTCACCTCTCCCGCCTCCCCTTCTCTCCTCTCCCGCCTCCCCTTCTCTCCTCTCCCGCCTCCCCTTCTCACCTCTCCCGCCTCCCCTTCTCTCCTCTCCCGCCTCCTCTCCTCTCCTCTCCCGCCTCCCCTTCTCTCCTCTCCTCTCCCGCCTCCCCTTCTCTCCTCTCCTCTCCCGCCTCCCCTTCTCTCCTCTCCCGCCTCCCCTTCTCACCTCTCCTCTCCCGCCTCCCCTTCTCTCCTCTCCTCTCCCGCCTCCCCTTCTCACCTCTCCTCTCCCGCCTCCCCTTCTCACCTCTCCTCTCCCGCCTCCCCTTCTCTCCTCTCCTCTCCCGCCTCCCCTTCTCTCCTCTCCCGCCTCCCCTCCCCTTCTCTCCTCTCCCGCCTCCCCTCCCCTTCTCTCCTCTCCCGCCTCCCCTTCTCTCCTCTCCTCTCCCGCCTCCCCTTCTCTCCTCTCCTCTCCCGCCTCCCCTTCTCTCCTCTCCTCTCCCGCCTCCCCTTCTCTCCTCTCCTCTCCCGCCTCCCCTTCTCTCCTCTCCCGCCTCCCCTTCTCTCCTCTCCTCTCCCGCCTCCCCTTCTCTCCTCTCCCGCCTCCCCTTCTCTCCTCTCCCGCCTCCCCTCCCCTTCTCTCCTCTCCCGCCTCCCCTTCTCTCCTCTCCCGCCTCCCCTCCCCTTCTCTCCTCTCCCGCCTCCCCTTCTCTCCTCTCCCGCCTCCCCTCCTCTCCTCTCCCGCCTCGCCTCCCCTTCTCTCCTCTCCCGCCTCCCCTCCCCTTCTCTCCTCTCCCGCCTCCCCTTCTCTCCTCTCCCGCCTCCCCTCCTCTCCTCTCTTTCCACATCTGTGAGTAAATTGAGGCAGAAACCTTGAGGCTGTGTTGTTGGGGTGAAAAGGGCTGTTTTAACACTCAAGTCTGCATGCATCAATTCAGCTCAACATGGGATGCAGCCCAAATGGCACCCTATTCCCTACATAGTGCACTACTTATAACCAAGGGCCAAACAGCACCCACAGTAGTGCACTGTGTAGGGGATAGGGTGCCATTTGAGAGGCTGGATTGGAGGAGACACTTACTTTGCTTGTGCTTCAGCTTGCATAAATATGAACTCCCATTTCCTGGCGAAGGCCCTCTGTAGTCTGGCTAAGCTCTCCTGAAACACACAGAAACAGACAAACACTTAGTGTCTTATAGTTTACCTCGTACATTAAACATACCTCTGACGGGACTCATAAAGTTGTTTTGAATTGAATACAGTAGTTAACTGCTTTCCAAACTAAGCAGCCTTGTCTCCATCAAATGCAGGACTGGTTGATTGTTCTTTACGCTAGGATAGAGACGACTGATACAGTAGAATAGAGGAGGTGAGGGGAGAGGGAGGGAGGAGAGGAAGAGATGGAGGGAGGACAGGAAGGAAGGATGGAGGTGGAGGTGGAGAGAGGGAGGGAGGGAGGGGTGGAGGTGGAGAGAGGGAGGGAGGGGTGGAGGTGGAGAAAGGGAGGGAGGTGGAGGTGGAGGGAGGATGTGGAGGTGGGAGGAGGTGGAGGAAGAGGGAGGGAGGAGGAGGTGGAGGAGGTTGAGAAGGAGATGAGGGAGGGAGGGAGGGGTGGAGGTGGAGGGAGGGAGGGAGGGAGGGGTGGAGAGAGGGAGGGAGGGAGGTGGAGGTGGAGGGAGGATGTGGAGGTGGGAGGAGGTGGAGGAAGATGGAGGGAGGAGGAGGTGGAGGAGGTTGAGAAGGAGATGAGGGAGGGAGGGAGGGAGGGGGAGGGGTGGAGGTGGAGAGAGGGAGGGAGGGAGGGGTGGAGAGAGGGAGGGAGGGAGGGAGGTGGAGGTGGTTGAGGAGATGAGGGAGGGAGAGAGAGAGGGAGGAAGAGGTGAAGGAGAGGAGGGTGGAGGTGGGAGGAGGTGGAGGAGGGAAGAAGAGGGAAGGAGGAGGAGGAAGGAGAGGAGCGAGGAAGAGGTGAAGGAGAGGAGCTTACAGCTTCGTAGTCAGCCAGCTCCAGGCGGGCTTTGTTTTGCATTGTTCTTTTGCAGAGGTAAACAGCTGAAAGAGACAGAGGTGAAAAACAGTCCGTCAGAGAACAGTCAGCAGAAACAGTCTGTCAGAGAAACAGACAATTAGTCAGAAACAATAAGTCAGAGAACAGTCAGCAGAAACAGTCAGTCAGGAGAAATATTGTGCTACAGACGTGCCACCTTGTCCCGGACCTGCTGTTTCGACCCTCTCTCTCTCTCCCCCTCTCTCTACCCCACCTGCTGTCTCGACCCTCTCTCTCTCTACCCCACCTGCTGTCTCGACCCTCTCTCTCTCTCTCCCTCTCTCTCTACCCCACCTGCTGTCTCGACCCTCTCTCTCTCTCCCTCTCTCTCTACCCCACCTGCTGTCTCGACCCTCTCTCTCTCTCCCCCTCTCTCTACCCCACCTGCTGTCTCGACCCTCTCTCTCTCCCCCTCTCTCTCTACCCCACCTGCTGTCTCGACCCTCTCTCTCTCCCCCTCTCTCTCTACCCCACCTGCTGTCTCGACCCTCTCTCTCTCCCTCTCTCTCTACCCCACCTGCTGTCTCGACCCTCTCTCTCTCCCTGTCTCTCTCTACCCCACCTGCTGTCTCGACCTCTGAATGCTGGGCTATGAAGAGCCAACTGACATTTACTCCTGAGTTGCTGACCTGTTGCACCCACTGTGGTTATTATTTGACCCTGCTGGTCATCTATGAACGTTTGAACATCTTGAAGAACGATCTGACCTTAATGGCCATGTACTCTTATAATCTCCACCCGGCACAGCCAGAAGAGGACTGGCCACCCCTCAGAGCCTGGTTCCTCTCTAGGTTTCTTCCTAGGTTCTGGCCTTTCTAAGGAGTTTGTCCTAGCCACCGTGCTTCTACACCTGCATTGCTTGCTGTTTGGGGTTTTAGGTTGGGTTTCTGTACAGCACTTTGTGACATCAGCTGATGTACACTGAGTGTTGGAACACCTGTTTTTACATGACAGACTGACCAGGTGAAAGATATGATCCCTTATTGATGCCACTTGTTAAATCCACTTCAATCAGATGAAGGGGAGGAGACAGGTTAAAGAAGGATTTTTAAGCCTTGAGACAATTGAGACATGGATTGTGTATGTGTGCCATTCAGACGGACAAAAGATTTAAGTTCCTTTTGAAGGAGGTATGGCAGTAGGTGCCAAGGGCACCGGTTTGAGTGTGTCAAGAACTGCAACTCTGCTGGGTTTTTCACGCTCAACAGTTTCCTGTGTGCATCAAGAATGTTCCACCATCCAAAGGACACCCAGCCAACTTGACACAACTGGGGGAAGCATTGGAGTCAACATGGGCCAGCATCCCTGAGGAACACTTTTGACCCCTTGTAGAGTCCATGTTCTGACGAATCGAGGCTGTTCTGAGGGCAAAGGGTGTGCAACTCAATATTAGGAAGGTGTTGCTTAATGTTTCGTACTCTGTGTAAAAAGGGCTTTATAAATAAATGTGATTGATTGATTGATTGATTGAAATAGTCAGTAGAAACAGATACAGGCAGTCATGCAGTGGTTTTCACTGATTGGCTAAGCAAGGCTTCTGTGGCAAACAGACAAAGCTATCCCCAAGCTATCCTACAGTCCACTCCATCTATCCCCAAGCTATCCTACAGTCCACTTCATCTATCCCCAAGCTATCCTACAGTCCCCTTCATCTATCCTATAGTCCACTTCATCTATCCCCAAGCTATCCTACAGTCCCCTTCATCTATCCTACAGTCCACTTCATCTATCCCCAAGCTATCCTACAGTCCACTTCATCTATCCCCAAGCTATCCTACAGTCCACTTCATCTATCCCCAAGCTATCCTACAGTCCACTTCATCTATCCCCAAGCTATCCTACAGTCCACTCCATCTATCCTCAAGCTATCCTACAGTCCACTTCATCTATCCCCAAGCTATCCTACAGTCCACCCCATCTATCCCCAAGCTATCCTACAGTCCACTTCATCTATCCCCAAGCTATCCTACAGTCCACTTCATCTATCCCCAAGCTATCCTACAGTCCCCTCCATCTATCCCCAAGCTATCCTACAGTCCCCTTCATCTATCCCCAAGCTATCCTACAGTCCCATTCATCTATCCTACAGTCCACTTCATCTATCCCCAAGCTATCCTACAGTCCACTTCATCTATCCCCAAGCTATCCTACAGTCCACTTCATCTATTCCCAAGCTATCCTACAGTCCACTTCATCTATCCCCAAGCTATCCTACAGTCCACTTCATCTATCCCCAAGCTATCCTACAGTCCCATTCATCTATCCTACAGTCCACTTCATCTATCCCCAAGCTATCCTACAGTCCACTTCATCTATCCCCAAGCTATCCTACAGTCCACTTCATCTATCCCCAAGCTATCCTACAGTCCCATTCATCTATCCTACAGTCCACTTCATCTATCCCCAAGCTATCCTACAGTCCCATTCATCTATCCTACAGTCCACTTCATCTATCCCCAAGCTATCCTACAGTCCACTTCATCTATCCCCAAGCTATCCTACAGTCCCATTCATCTATCCTACAGTTCACTTCATCTATCCCCAATCTATCCTACAGTCCACTTCATCTATCCCCAAGCTATCCTACAGTCCACCCCATCTATCCCCAAGCTATCCTACAGTCCACTTCATCTATCCCCAAGCTATCCTACAGTCCACCCCATCTATCCCCAAGCTATCCTACAGTCCACCCCATCTATCCCCAAGCTATCCTACAGTCCACTTCATCTATCCCCAAGCTATCCTACAGTCCACTTCATCTATCCCCAAGCTATCCTACAGTCCACTTCATCTATCCCCAAGCTATCCTACAGTCCACTTCATCTATCCCCAATCTATCCTACAGTCCACCCCATCTATCCCCAAGCTATCCTACAGTCCACCCCATCTATCCCCAAGCAATCCTACAGTCCACCCCATCTATCCCCAATCTATCCTACAGTCCACCCCATCTATCCCCAATCTATCCTACAGTCCACCCCATCTATCCCCAATCTATCCTACAGTCCACTTCATCTATCCCCAAGCTATCCTACAGTCCACCCCATCTATCCCCAAGCTATCCTACAGTCCACTTCATCTATCCCCAAGCTATCCTACAGTCCACCCCATCTATCCTACAGTCCACTCCATCTATCCCCAAGCTATCCTACAGTCCACTTCATCTATCCCCAAGCTATCCTACAGTCCACCCCATCTATCCCCAAGCTATCCTACACTCCACTTCATCTATCCCCAAGCTATCCTACAGTCCACTTCATCTATCCCCAATCTATCCTACAGTCCACCCCATCTATCCCCAAGCTATCCTACAGTCCACCCCATCTATCCCCAAGCAATCCTACAGTCCACCCCATCTATCCCCAATCTATCCTACAGTCCACCCCATCTATCCCCAATCTATCCTACAGTCCACTTCATCTATCCCCAATCTATCCTACAGTCCACTTCATCTATCCCCAAGCTATCCTACAGTCCACCCCATCTATCCCCAAGCTATCCTACAGTCCACTTTATCTATCCCCAAGCTATCCTACAGTCCACCCCATCTATCCTACAGTCCACTCCATCTATCCCCAAGCTATCCTACAGTCCACCCCATCTATCCCCAATCAATCCTACAGTCCACCCCATCTATCCCCAATCTATCCTACAGTCCACCCCATCTATCCCCAATCTATCCTACAGTCCACTTCATCTATCCCCAATCTATCCTACAGTCCACTTCATCTATCCCCAAGCTATCCTACAGTCCACCCCATCTATCCCCAAGCTATCCTACAGTCCACTCCATCTATCCCCAAGCTATCCTACAGTCCACTTCATAAGATATTAAAAACGGTAATATCTAATGTTTCACCGAGTCGTGGCTGAACGACGACACGGTTAATATAGAGCTGGCTGGGTTTTCCGTGCATCGGCAGGCCAGAGCAGCTACGTCAGGTAAGACGAGGGGCGGGTGGTGTGTGTCTATTTGTCAATAACAGCTGGTGTGTGATGTCATATATTAAAGAAGTCTGGAGGTATTGCACCTCATGATAAACTGTAGACCACACTATCCACCCAAGAGAGTTCTCATCTATATTATTCGTAGCCATCTTTTTACCGCCACAAACCGATGGAAGCACTAAGACCGCACTCAACCAGCTGTATAACTCTGATGGGGTCAACTTGGGGTCATGATAGGGGCTGTGCCAAATGTTTGATGTATTATAATAATTGATTATGTTGTATTAATAGAAGGGGAAGGGCTATAAGACCCCTCCTCCACTACATTTATAGGCTCCTAGACTACAGATTAACAATATATATATGCATGATAAGGTTTAATACTGTTCCACAGTCCTTTTCTAGTCTCTGCCTCCTATAAGAAACGGTCTGAGAGATGTGTGAGCTATTTGCAGTCAAAACAGGGTGTCTGTGAGAAAGCGCCTCAAGGCTAAAAGAGATTCATAGACACAGACCCCTGCAGGGGAGTGAAAGAGAAAAGAGACTAGTCAGACATACCACTATAAAGCAACTTGGGGAGTGGAAAATTACTGCAGAGTCCTTAGAAAAACACTGGAACTAGTGTCTCTCTTGCAAGTTTATAAAACTGTATTATGCATGGGCTTGGTCTCATGAGTAGAAGGTATTGACATAGGCAGTTACATCACTAGAGGTTGACTGCAAGCATATTTAAAGCAACTTGGACTTTTCCTATTTTGCAGAACTCAGGAGAGACATCAGTTGTATGTTTGATGTTTGATCTTTGACTTCTGTCTACAGCTGTATTTTGATTAAAAAAAATATGATTTATAAATGCACATTTTGAGTATTCCTTAATTGTTAAGTAAATAACGGAGCCCAGAAAAGTGGAACCAACAACGCCATAAGCAAACAAGAACAGGCTCAACCAATGCAAATTAATTACTTAAAAATCATACAATGTGATTTTCTGTTTTTTTTTTTTAGATTCCGTCTCTCACAGTTGAAGTGTACCTATGATAACAATTACAGACCTCTACATGCTTTGTAAGTAGGAAAACCTGCAAAATCGGCAGTGTTTCAAATACTCCCCACTGTATATACTGTATTCTATTCTACTGTATTTTAATCTATGCCACTCCGACAATGCTCATCCTAATATTTATATATTTCATTATTTTACTTTTAGGTTATGTGTATTGTTGTGAATTGTTAGATATTGCTGCACTGTTGGAGCTAGAAACACAAGCATTTTGCTACAATAACATCTGCTAAACATGTGTATGTGACAAATACAATTTGATTTGGATTTGTTTTGACAGACAGGGTATTGGTTTCCTGGTTGTATACCAGACAGGAAACAGACAGACAGGGTATTGGTTAATTGGTTTCCTGGTTATATACCAGACAGGAAACAGACAGACAGGGTATTGGTTAATTGGTTTCCTGGTTATATACCAGACAGGAAACATACAGACAGGGTATTGGTTAATTGGTTTCCTGGTTGTATACCAGACAGGAAACAGACAGACAGGGTATTGGTTAATTGGTGTCCTGGTTGTATACCAGACAGGAAACAGACAAACAGGGTACTGGTTTATTGGTGTCCTGGTTGTATACCAGACAGGAAACAGACAGACAGGGTATTGGTTAATTGGTTTCCTGGTTATATACCAGACAGGAAACAGGCAGACAGGGTATTGGTTAATTGGTTTCCTGGTTATATACCAGACAGGAAACAGACAGACAGGGTATTGGTTAATTGGTTTCCTGGTTGTATACCAGACAGGAAACAGACAGACAGGGTATTGGTTAATTGGTTTCCTGGTTATATACCAGACAGGAAACGGACAGACAGGGTGTTGGTTTCCTGGTTATATACCAGACAGGAAACGGACAGACAGGGTATTGGTTTCCTGGTTATATACCAGACAGGAAACAGACAAACAGGGTAATAGTTTATTGGTGTCCTGGTTGTATACCAGTAAACTGAATATGAATATTGTTCAGCTGCTTTTGTTTTCATAGATATCCTGTCAGAACAGTAATCCATCTGGCTGCAGGAAGTAGCTTCCATCTGGAGGGATGACTGGAGCTCTGGGCCGACTTAGCAGAGCAGAACAGAACAGCAAAGTAGCCTGGACTTCCTGGTCTGGACAATGGTTTAATGCGTCTCTGTGTGTGTGTGACAATTAGGGGATTTAGGTCATAGTCTGCTGTATTGTCTGCTGTATTCTCGGCTGTACTCACCATAGTCTGCTGTACTGTCTGCTGTACTCACCATAGTCTGTGTTCTCGGGTTCCCAACAGTTAGATGGCCAGAAGTAGGGAGTCTGAGAGAGAGAGAGAAGGTGGGAGGGGGAGAGAGAAGGGGGAGAGGGAGGGAGGGAGAAAAGGGCAACTTAGTGAAGAACAAAAACACCATTGTAAATACAACCCATATTTATGTTTATTTATTTTCCCTTTTGTACTTTAACCATTTGCACATAGTTACAACACTGTATATATACATAATATGTCTTTATTCTTTTGGAACTTCTGTGAGTGTAATGTTTACTGTTCATTTTTATTGTTTATTTCACTTACATGTTTCCCGTGCCAATAAAGCCCTTTGAATTGAATTGAAATTGAATTGAGAGGAATAAAGTGTGAGCGAGAGAGAGTGCATGGTGAAATGATTCTAACAGACTCTCTATGGACCCATATGATTCTAACAGACTCTCTATGGACCCATATGATTCTAACAGACTCTCTATGGACCCATATGATTCTAACAGACTCTCTATGGACCCATATGATTCTAATAGACTCTCTATGGACCCATATGATTCTAACAGACTCTCTATGGACCCATATGATTCTAATAGACCCTCTATGGACCCATATGATTCTAATAGACTCTCTATGGACCCATATGATTCTAACAGACTCTCTATGGACCCATATGATTCTAATAGACTCTCTATGGACCCATATGATTCTAACAGACTCTCTATGGACCCATATGATTCTAATAGACTCTCTATGGACCCATATGATTCTAACAGACTCTCTATGGACCCATATGATTCTAATAGACTCTCTATGGACCCATATGATTCTAATAGACTCTCTATGGACCCATATGATTCTAACAGACTCTCTATGGACCCATATGATTCTAATAGACTCTCTATGGACCCATATGATTCTAACAGACTCTCTATGGACCCATATGATTCTAATAGACTCTCTATGGACCCATATGATTCTAATAGACTCTCTATGGACCCATATGATTCTAATAGACTCTCTATGGACCCATATGATTCTAACAGACTCTCTATGGACCCATATGATTCTAATAGACCCTCTATGGACCCATATGATTCTAATAGACCCTCTATGGACCCATATGATTCTAATAGACTCTATGGACCCATATGATTCTAACATACTCTCTATGGACCCATATGATTCTAATAGACCCTCTATGGACCCATATGATTCTAATAGACTCTATGGACCCATATGATTCTAACAGACTCTCTATGGACCCATATGATTCTAACAGACTCTCTATGGACCCATATGATTCTAATAGACTCTCTATGGACCCATATGATTCTAATAGACCCTCTATGGACCCATATGATTCTAACAGACTCTCTATGAACCCATATGATTCTAACAGACTCTCTATGGACCCATATGATTCTAACAGACTCTCTATGGACCCATATGATTCTAATAGACTCTCTATGGACCCATATGATTCTAATAGACTCTCTATGGACCCATATGATTCTAACAGACTCTCTATGGACCCATATGATTCTAATAGACCCTCACTGTTGTTTCTATAGTGGAACATTCTGTAAACAAACATCTGTAAACATGACCTATAGTTTATACCTGATCTGTAAACATTAGCTGTAGTTTACACCTGATCTGTAAACATTACCTATAGTTTATACCTGATCTGTAAACATTACCTATAGTTTATACCAGCTGCACAACTCTATCAAAGCATTACTTGCCAATATTGATAGAATACTGTGGTTTCAGGTATTCAGATAATATTAGATCAACTGAAGGGATATTTGTTTTGTACAGTACTGAATGTTTCTTCTGTCTCTACGTCCTACTGGGATAGGGTTGTGCTAGTAGATGAGTGTTTGACTGGTTCAATTGCTACAGTAGAAGTTGATCTGATGTTAGTACCTGAAACCTGTAGAAGGTGCCGTCGTCCTTCAGTGTGAGCACATGGTCTGAGATGGGGAAGAAGTAGCCGTGGGCTGCCATCAGAGTGCCAAGGTGGAGGGCCTCTACTGTAACACAACAACAACAAAAACAACATCAACAATAACATCATCAACAATAACAACATCATCAACAATAACATCATCATCAACAACAACATCATCATCAACAACAACATCATCAACAACAAAAACAACATTCAACAACATCAGCAACAACAACATCATCAACAATAACAACAACAACATATTCAACAACAACAACATCAGCAACAACAACATCATCAACAATAACAACATCATCAACATCAATAACACTATTAACATCAACAACAACATCATCAACAATAACATCATCAACAATAACAAGATCATCAACATCAATAACACTATTAACATCAACAACAACATCATCAACAATAACATCATCAACAATAACAAGATCATCAACATCAATAACACTATTAACATCAACAACAACATCAACAATAACATCATCAACAATAACAAGATCATCATCAATCTCCACTGCTAAACAATCTCCACTGCTAAACAACGTCAACAATAACATCAACAACAATAACAACATCTCCATCATCAATCTCCACTGCTAAACAACATCAATCCCACCATGTTTCAACATTGGTAGAGACTGTTTTAATTAAGCTCTCCCCTCCCCCCACAGAGCTCTAACTGAGGCGTTGAGGCCGATTAGGTAAAGCTTAATAAAGAGCAGTGATACTAGCGAGAGCAGTGTGCAGGTTTCTCCATTAATGCATGAAGAACACATAAAGCTCAATAAAGAGCAGTGATACTAGCGAGAGCAGTGTGCAGGTTTCTTTAATGCATGAAGAACACATAAAGCTCAATAAAGAGCAGTGTGCAGGTTTCTCCATTAATGCATGAAGAACACATAAAGCTCAATAAAGAGCAGTGTGCAGGTTTCTCCATTAATGCATGACGAACACATAAAGCTTAATAAAGAGCAGTGATACTAGCGAGAGCAGTGTGCAGGTTTCTTCATTAATGCATGAAGAACACATAAAGCTCAATAAAGAACAGTGTGCAGGTTTCTTCATTAATGCATGACGAACACATAAAGCTCAATAAAGAGCAGTGTGCAGGTTTCTTCATTAATGCATGACGAACACATAAAGCTCAATAAAGAGCAGTGTGCAGGTTTCTTCATTAATGCTTGAAGAACACATAAAGCTCAATAAAGAGCAGTGTGCAGGTTTCTTCAATGCATGAAGAACACATAAAGCTCAATAAAGAGCAGTGATACTAGCGAGAGCAGTGTGCAGGTTTCGTCATTAATGCATGAAGAACACATACAGCTCAATAAAGAGCAGTGTGCAGGTTTCTTCATTAATGCATGAAGAACACATAAAGCTCAATAAAGAGCAGTGTGCAGGTTTCTTCATTAATGCATGAAGAACACATAAAGCTCAATAAAGAGCAGTGTGCAGGTTTCTTCATTAATGCATGAAGAACACATAAAGCTCAATAAAGAGCAGTGTGCAGGTTTCTTCATTAATGCATGAAGAACACATAAAGCTCAATAAAGAGCAGTGTGCAGGTTTCTTCAATGCATGAAGAACACATAAAGCTCAATAAAGAGCAGTGATACTAGCGAGAGCAGTGTGCAGGTTTCGTCATTAATGCATGAAGAACACATACAGCTCAATAAAGAGCAGTGATACTAGCGAGAGCAGTGTGCAGGTTTCGCCATTAATGCATGAAGAACACATAAAGCTCAATAAAGAACAGTGATACTAGCGAGAGCAGTGTGCAGGTTTCTCCATTAATGCATGACGAACACATAAAGCTCAATAAAGAGCAGTGATACTAGCGAGAGCAGTGTGCGAGTTTCTTCATTAATGCATGAAGAACACATAAAGCTCAATAAAGAGCAGTGATACTAGCGAGAGCAGTGTGCAGGTTTCTTCATTAATGCATGACGAACACAAGATGCCACGTACTGCATATTCTATCACGTTGACTCATTAATGTGAGAGAACCCTTTGAAGCCGGGGACTCAGCATCGTGACTAATGCAGTCCATCATTTTACCACCTGGGTACCCCCCCCCCCCCCCCTCCCCCCCCCCCCCTTCCCTCCCTCCCTTAACTAATCTAGTCAACAGCTCCAGAAAGCCCATCATTTTACCACCTGAAAGCCCATCATTTTACCACCTGGGTACCCCCCCTCCCCCCCCCCCCCCCATTCCCCCCCCCCCTTAACTAATCTAGTCAACAGCTCCAGAAAGCCCATCATTTTACCACCTGGGTACCCCCCCCCCCCTTAACTAATCTAGTCAACAGCTCCAGAAAGCCCATCATTTTACCACCTGGGTACCCCCATTCCCTCCCTCCCTTAACTAATCTAGTCAACAGCTCCAGAAAGCCCATCATTTTACCACCTGAAAGCCCATCATTTTACCACCTGGGTACCCCCCCCTCCCCCCCCCCCATTCCCTCCCCCCCTTAACTAATCTAGTCAACAGCTCCAGAAAGCCCATCATTTTACCACCTGGGTACCCCCCCCCCCCCTTAACTAATCTAGTCAACAGCTCCAGAAAGCCCATCATTTTACCACCTGGGTACCCCCCCCCCCCCCCTTAACTAATCTAGTCAACAGCTCCAGAAAGCCCAGAAAAAGCTGATTAGAGTGGTGTTGAATCTGAGACAACATACTCATGTTGGTAGGAGACAGTTTCAGAAACTGGCTGCCGTTTGGGTCAATGGTCACACGGACCAGGCTTAGTCTGGTTAATAGGATCATCTGTTAGGCAGCTCCTAGGTATTAGTCTGGTTAATAGGATCATCTGCTCCTAGGTATTAGTCTGGTTAATAGGATAATCTGTTAGGCAGCTCCTAGGTATTAGTCTGGTTCATAGGATCAGCTCCTAGGTATTAGTCTGGTTAATACGATCATCTGTTGGGCAGCTCCTAGGTATTAGTGGTAGTGGTAGTGGGGTGGTAGATGTCTAGTCTCCTTTATGGCTCTAATCTGATAGTGGTAGTGGGGTGGTAGATGTCTAGTCTCCCTTATGGCTCTAATCTGGTAGTGGTAGTGGGGTGGTAGATGTCTAGTCTCCCTTATGGCTCTAATCTGGTAGTGGTAGTGGGGTGGTAGATGTCTAGGCTCCCTTATGGCTCTAATCTGGTAGTGGTAGTGGGGTGGTAGATGTCTAGTCTCCTTTATGGCTCTAATCTGATAGTTGTAGTGGGGTGGTAGATGTCTAGTCTCATATATGGTTCTAATCTGATAGAGGTTGTGGGGTGGTAGATACCTAGTCTCCCTTATGGCTCTAATCTGATAGTGGTAGTGGGGTGGTAGATGTCTAGTCTCCTTTATGGCTCTAATCTGATAGTGGTAGTGGGGTGGTAGATGTCTAGGCTCCCTTATGGCTCTAATCTGGTAGAGGTTGTGGGGTGGTATATACCTAGTCTCCCTTATGGCTCTAATCTGATAGTGGTAGTGGGGTGGTAGATGTCTAGTCTCATGTATGGATCTAATCTGATAGAGGTTGTGGGGTGGTAGATACCTAGTCTCCCTTATGGCTCTAATCTGATAGTGGTAGTGGGGTGGTAGATGTCTAGTCTCCCTTATGGTTCTAATCTGATAGTGGTAGTGGGGTGATAGATGTCTAGTCTCCATTATGGTTCCAATCTGATAGTAGTAGTGGGGTGATAGATGTCTAGTCTCCCTTATGGTTCTAATCTGATAGTAGT